>NC_062522.1:28755390-29017890 GCF_022655615.1 Tachysurus fulvidraco
GCTAAAAGCATGTGAGTGTCAGTTTGAGTTGTTGAACATCCCAATCCAGATTTAGTCCCATTTCTGAACATAGATGTGGGAATTTCAGCACATTTAGCTGCAAGAGTATTAGCTGTGGCATATAAGAGGCAAAAAACCCCACACTTGACATGCTGCTATGTTGTTTTTGTTTTAATTGTAGGATTATATTCACTTGCGAATAAATCTGTCCTGGAAGTAATCCCTGTTGGCTGCTTAGTAGTATTTTACTTACAAACACTTTGTGTATATTACTTTGCAGTGGCGAACCGAACAAGCCATTAAGGATAAACAGAATGCTCAAGCGTCCGCAAACGGCAACACTGCCAAAAAACGCAGGTGGGAAAACAGCCCTACTCTGTAATAGTTGTTGTATCTGTTTATAAACGCGGTACGTTCTCCTTATTCATGGACCTTTCTCTTTATTCGTCGCCATCTCTGTCAGAAGCTCGGTGTGTAGGATGAGCAGCCGAGAAAAGATGAGCTTGCAGGATCAGTCAAAGGAACGAGGAGTCTCTGGAGGCCTGGAGATTAATGAGGACAAAGAGAGCAGTCCTGGTAAAGCTCAATCTCCAACACAGCTTCAATTAAATTGCGTCCTAAACACGAAGCTACTGCTACATTTATCGTTTTGCAAAAGCATGAAATAATTCTTTCTTTTTTCTGTTCATTTTCTGAAGTTTTATCTTATTTTGAGCTGTTTTATCTTTTTTTCTCGTGTGTAGAGGCTTCAACGGTGTCAAGTCCAGATACAGAAAGCATCACTACCTCCACAGTCAGCCCTGCTGACAAGGTTAGTTGTTAAATTCACTCAACTACCTGCTCAATGTTGTGTGTTGGTGTCATACAGAAGTACATTTTCTGGATAATATTATTTGTAGTATTGTCATTATTATTATTGTTGTTATTAATATTATATTTTGTATGCAGTTACACTACAGGTATGTGTGTATTAATGATACACGGATCGTGGTTCTATCCACGGGTGCTGCGGATAATCCATGGGTCGGTTAATAAAAATGAACATTTTGATTAATTTCGGGTAGGTCGCGGATGGATGAGAGAGGCACAAGTCGTTAATGATGCAAATATTAACTACATACTCTAAATATCAGAGGAAAATTATATTTCATTTTGGTAGAAACAAGATCGATTCACTCGACTGCGTCGGCTTGCTATGAGAATCTTGTGCATTCCTGCGCCAAGCGTTGCAAGCATTTAGTGCAGCAGGCCGTGTTTTAGAGACACGGCGGAATCGTCCGAATCCCGGCACAGTTGATGCTATTCTGTTTGTGCCAAATAAGATAACTCCTATAACAAAGAGTCATTCATTGACTGTATCATCATGATGAAAACAAAACTAAGAATTAGTATAATTGTAATGTTTGAGCCGATCCACGCATCTCTAATGTGTATGATTCCCCACCAGACCCCTGAAGAGAAGGAAGCGGAGGAGAAAGAGCAGGAGCGAGAGAGCCGTACTGCTCGTGTTCCTCCCACGCTGCAAAGAAGCGAATCAGCCCCAGAGAGTCCTAGCGGTCCCTCTAGTGATGGCAAAAAGTAAGTGCACCACCCACACACCAGCTGCTTGGCAGTTAGGGGCTTTTATACACACTGACCAGGCTTTGAACTTTGAACATCAAGAGCTCATGACACTGGATTTCATTGTATTTGCATGATGACATACAGCAATGAACACTATACATTAGTATGAGGTATGCCCATAATATACAGTACCTGTGACCCACTATCCATAATCTTGCTTCTTTGTCTGTTGACCCTTATCCTCCTCCACCACCACCAGATACCAGGCTCCAGTTCGAGACGAGGAGTCAGAGTCTCAGAGAAGAGCTCGGTCACGACTCATGCGCCAGTCACGACGCTCCACTCAGGTATTATTCTAGTAAAGTAGGTAAAGGACACCTATTCTAAGAGTCTTCCATTTGCAGCAGAGTTTAATCCTGCAGTATTTCCTTTCTGTAGCTCACGAGTGTGACACCATGACATGTAAAAACGAACCTTATAATGTATACATTTACGTGTTTGTAAATATTCTCCATGTTCTTAATCACTTTAACGTTACTAAAATGATTAGGCCTGTAAGCGATGAAGCATCAAATGGCATAATTTGAAAGAAAACACCAGTTTCTTGTTATTAGAGCACAGCAATTTAGACCCCTGTGTTAATGAATAAAATCACCCACCTTGTTTTTCAGTGGAATTGGTTTCATTTGATTATTTACCACATAAGACATTTCAGAATATACAAAATAAATTAAATGCAATATAAAATTTAATGTGATTTAATGTGTTTTTTTATACAGGGAGTGACCCTGACCGACCTCAAAGAGGCGGAAAAAATCGTTAATAGGACGTCTGAACCTCAGCCCAGTCTTCAGCCCGTCAGTCCTGTTGTCACGGTAACGCCAGCAGAGAGAGGTAAGTGACTCTATTAACAAGCAGTAAAGTCCTGGCGACTCAAAGCACAGCACAAGTATTTGCACTTTTTTAAATGGCTTCTAGCGTGGCTCATTCTGACTTAATAGCTCCTCAGACAAAAATAATTACTGTACATCCACTAGCAGCAACAAAAATGTTGAACATCCAGGAGAACGCAACTCACATAGCAACATTGCGTGCGTTCGGACGTATTCCTGCAATCACATGACTAATAATGGTGCTGTAACAGAGTCTATCTGTGTGTTTGTGCTGTTTTGCATAGCACAGAAGCAGAAGTCATTCTCACGCCTGTACAGACACCTACAGCCCTGCACACTGTGGCTAACAATTCATCTGCTGCTCTTTGGTGCTTTTGGCCTTGCACTAATAAACTGGCAGTTTGCTAGAGGGTTTTTTTTTACTAACACTAATCTTCAGCTAATATTATCTCAGCCCCACTAGTTAAACAAACCTGGCAGAGATTTCTTTAGTTTCGTGTCCTCATTTACTTTCTCTTAATACACGAGTGCTCTATAAATTCCTGTGCACTCACTCCCTGAATGCTGCTTTATTCATTCATTTATTTATTTATTTATTTATTTATTTCCAGGATTATGCTTGTTTTGTAGCTGCTAGCACCTATCTCAGTTATTGGGGGATTGAATGAGTGCAATCAATATTGATGATAAACACGATGGTTTTTGGAGACTGGTACAAAATGGCAGACTCTGTAAAATGAGGCTGTATATATAATAACTAGAGAACAGTTTCAGACACAAAGACCAGGATTCCAGGTTAAACCTAAAGCAGCAAACTTTGACCTTTGTTTACATTGAACTACATTTTGCACATTCATTTTCTCAGAACTGCATTACCTCACTTTATTGCCTTATTCGGCACTGTACTACCTCAGTTCTCATTGCCTCTATTAGGAACTGTACCTCACTTTTATTGCTTTTATTGCTCTTATTTTTATTCTTTCTTCTTACTTTACTGTATGACATTTAGTGTGCTCTCTGTCTATGCATATGAGAATAAACACTTTGTACTTGAACTTTGGTCTGAAATATATTAAAACCTGACTATATTAGGCACACTCTATTAAATGAAATACAGTGCTAATTACTAAGCATACGATTAATTAGTAAGTGCTGATCTGCAGATACAGAGCCTGGGAAGGCTGCTAGCCCAGAGGGAGACTCCAAACTGGGTATAAATGTGAAAGATCGCCGTAGAGCAAGGAGAGAGAGACGATCGACTGGCATCGCTGCTCTTATGGGAGAGGTGTGTAAAAAAAAAAAAAAAAAACACACACACACACACACACACATCACTTGTGTGCTCTGATTTGACCGCACACACTTTAATGCAAATGAGCTTTATGGTCAGGAGGAGACTCATGTGACCCCTTTCGCACCGATCTATATAGTTCTCCTCTCTGATTAGATGCAGCTAGAAAAAGACAGCTCTAACAGCTTATGTTAAAAGAAGGGGTTCAATAATAACAGTTTTCCTCCTATAGTACCTGGTGAAAGTGAAGTGACATACGGCTAAGGATGGTGACCCATACTCAGAATTTGTTCTCTGCATTTAACCGATCCAAGCTGCACACATACAGCAGTGAACACACACACAACGTGAACACGCACCCGGAGCAGTGGGCAGCCATTTATTAACTGTGGGGTTCAGTGCCTTGATCAAGGGCACCTCATTCGTGGCCGCCCTGAGACTCGAACCCACAATCTTAGGGTTAGGAGTCAGACTCGCTAATCATTAGGCCACGACTTCCCAATCCTGTTGTACTGGTGGCATAGTCAGTACCTGCCCCCCTGCTTCGTCGTTGTTTTATGCTTTATGTCTGTATGTATGTTGCACCGTTGACCTGTGAGACACGACATCTCGTTCCACTGCATGTCTTAACATGTAAGCGCAATGACAATAAAGCTAACTTGAACTTGAAAATCCAAAGAGCCACTAAAATCCTTTCATACGTACGGTTCAGATTTTAAAAATCCTGTGTCAGGATTAAAGGTTTTCCCATAGCAGCCGCAGCAGCTCATATCAGCCCTAAAGCCCTAAGTACTGTAGGTGATATGATCATCTTCAGTTATTATTATTAATCTTAATTTTTTTTATTATTGTTGTTGTTGTTATATTACCATTATTATACGTCCCACAGGACAAATGAACCTTTTACATAATTTGTAATAATCTGTAATAGAGCATACAAGCTACGAATACTAATCAGTTTCTCCCATGATTAGTTAACTTATACAATAATTTATTTATTACATTGATCTGTTTTAGCAGTTACCATGTAATGCTGTATAGACAAATGCACCCACTGTTGAGCTTCTAATCTTCACCTGCTTATCTCTATGCTAGAAATAGGTTCACATGTAGACGTTACTCTGGATAAAAGCCAACGGAACAGATGGGAATGTAATCGGAGCCCGACTCTGACTCAAAATATATGGCTTTTATATAAAAAAAAAAAAAAACACTGCTGTGTACATGACTGCTGCTTGTTTTTATTTTCAGACAGAGGACCTGGATGCGAACGAGCCTACACGTGCATATGGCACCTCAAGGTTTCTGTCTCTCCCTATTGCACTTGTCTCATTGGTCTGTTACAGTTTTAACTTATTTATTAACTGTTTTTTGTTTTTTTTTGCGTTACTTTGCTGTAGTGACACCCAGCCAGGAGATGTAAAATCCTTACTATCCCTGGATTTTAGAAAGGTACAATTTAATTTGCCATTAAAAAAACAAATCTATTCTTACTGTTGTCATGGATGTTGAAATAAATGCTTGGCCTATTTTTCCATCTCTGTATGTGCAGCTGTATGTGGAGGTGTTGAAGGAGAACGGCGCTCTGAGAGAGAAGCTTCAGGAGACGCAGCTGCAGCTCAGCGAGTGTAAAGTAGAGCTCGAGCGACTCCGACAGGTCTGCGTACGTGAACTCGTGCAACCATGTTTTTGTAATGATTTCCAAGCAGAAGCACTTTTAATCCACCGTAAAATCTAAGTTTGTTCAAACTATCATGAGGTTTCATCACACCATCAAAATATTACATCATAATTAATGCTCGCGAGGGTCGATCTCACTAATAAACTCGCTTCTCCCATGAAGTGTTTCACATAGCATATGTTTGAGAGTAATTAGCACCCTCTAGCGGATGTGCTTGTTCAAAACACATCATCACATTTTCTATAAAATACTTAAAGAACCCATTTGAATCAACCGCTTACACCAGGGGAGTCAAACTCAAATTCACAGTGGGCCAAAATATAAAACTGAATATTTATTGAAAAATTAACTGCAACTGGCATGTAATGTTCAACCTTTTTCATATGGAAACAGACTTTAGTTTTGCTTAAACACAGGATTTGGAACAACCAGAGCTTGATATTACAAACACATAAGAAAATAAATTTGAAATAAAAGACACATCAGTGGTGTTCATGTCGCAAACTTTGACCATACACTTTTTGACAAAGTCTCCCACATTAAAGGGCAGATTTTGCTGTCTCTGCTGCCACAATAACGCTTTACGGCCTTTACAGCAGCTTCACGTTTTGATTTAGCTTTCATGAACATAGTCTGCCGGGAAACCAGACTTTTTTCATCTCCTCTTTTACCATCACGATAACATCTGTGTGGGTTTGTGTGTGTTTCTTAACGCAGAGGCAGGAAAACGGCTGTGACCGACCGGCTCTACTGGAACTAGAAAGATTTGTAAGTCTGTTTTGGGCTTCATTACCATTTCAATCTAGTTTTTTGTTTCTTTTCCCTTTTATCACACACTCTCTCACTTGCTTCCCTTTTTTGTCTTGATAAAAGTCCCTGTAAGCTATGCACTGTAATGCACTGTTTATTTGTGATGTGTTGAGCCAATCATTGTGATCATGTGTTATTAGCACACTTACAACTAGTGGTTAAGAGACTAGTAGTTGGTAACAAGACGGTAAGATTTTACCGTTATTTTGTCTGTTAGCTTAGCTGCAAAATGATCTATTATCTATGTAATTGACAAATACTCAAAAATATGAGCACTCGAAGTGGAGATTTATTCCAGGCTTTTTTAAAGGAAGTAAGACCGGGACGTCTCAAAAGACTCAGCACAGGAAATACACCACAGAGTTACTACTGCGTATGATAAAGCAGGTTATATAGATTTCTTTTCTCTGTGCAGAATTTATCTAACACTTTACACTGAGTGTGAAATCAGGGCCACACTCTGAACTGAGGAGTTCAGAACTTATTGTAGTTGCGAACCTTCAAATATCAATGATGTTGATCGATGAGGAATAAGTAGACGAGGAGCAACTTGATGTCTAGTCCTTCTCGTTATAAATTTGTATGCCACACATCCTTAAAATATATTAAACAGGAAGGAATCTATTGAAGAAAATCTATTTCAGATATTTGATCTGTTTAGATCCGTTCTAAAATTTCAATTCATCTGCTGGTTACAATGGAGGCATTCTGTATAAATCTTACAATCAAAACAATCTGGGGGATGTCGTAGCTCAGAGGTTAAGGTGTTGGATCGTATCAATTGGAAGGTTGTGAGTTCGAATCCCAGCTCCCACCACCGGACCTTTGAGCATGGCCGTAACCCCAATTGCTCAGCTACATAAAAATGTAAGTCTCACTGGATAAGGGAGTCTGCCAAATGCTGTAAACACGAATCTCAGGCAGATATACCACAGGATAACCCACCACCTAGTGGTGGAGGCATACAAGTGGCAGAGGTTAGTAAAGAATCAAACATCTACATGTAATGTTATAGGAAAATTATTTAATGGTCCCTGTCACCACCCCAAAGCTGATGAGGAAAAAAGTCCTGCATCTTTGTACTAAAGCACAAAGTTTTTTCCATATCTACAGTCCTGTGGTGTATCAGTTTCTTGTTGTAATCTGTAAGTAGCTGTAATTATGTGCTGGGTGTTTTTTTGTGTGTGTCACAGGAAAAGAAAGCTCTGGAGAGGAAAGCAGCAGAGCTTGAAGATGAACTCAAGGTGGTGATGCATATTAGTTTCATTACTGGTCTTATCCAAAAGCCTTTTCATTATAATCAATGAATTAAGCCCCTCCTTTCTCTCACTCTTATTTCCACCTCCTTCTCTCCACAGGTTCTTGTCGATTTGCGTGCCGATAACCAGAGGCTGAAAGACGAGAACGCTGCACTCATTCGTGTCATCAGTAAACTCTCCAGATGAGCCTGCCTCTTCCGCCACTTCACTGAAACCACTGCCCATCTCTATCCCCAGAATAAACTCGAAGAACGCTCTTCTCCTTCAGCGTGGTCATAACACACTGCAACTGTGTGTGTCTGTGCGCATGTGTGTGTGAGCTATCTCACCCCTCGGGTGGCTAAACTACTGTTCTCCAAATTAACCTGCACACAAAGGTGAACAGACCAAGCCGCAGCACAACCCTCAGTTAAAACAGCACACGGACATGACATCAGGAAATTGTAGACCTCCGATTACGACTGGCCTGATTTTGCTCGTTCCAGGTCTCAAGAGCGGTAACACATTACTTGAACTCAGTGATCAGTTCATAAACACAGGCACAATTATACAGCGTGTACAGCAGTGATAGGTTACAACTATCATATAGCAACGGCCACACAACCTTCGCTTAAGTGGAACATTGTATTTAACGTTTAACAAAAGCTAGAATGCAAGAATCTCATCATTTTTTTTTTTCCATAATAATTTTAAGACAGAAAAAACAGGCTGGTGAAGAAACTAGCATTTGTAGCTTCTAAGTGATAACAGGAACCAGCTCGTGTTACACGCACGTTCCCCAACGTTACATATAATTATAAATGAATTAATGATTATGAAGTGATAATTTCGGGCAAATTAATGTGGGAGCAAAACACAGTTGAGGAAATGCATTTATTGGACAATAATCAACTTCAGAAAAGGTCACAGTTACTTTGTTTCATTGATTATTTTCCTATAATAGCACAAGCATGTGACGTACCGTGTGTTAACTGCCATGTGTTTTATCATACGTGGCACTATTCCATAACTAACAACGGCTTATTCCAGCATATGTGCTGATGTGTTTCTGACACGTTCGTGTCAGTGTTATGACACCGGGTTCAAGTAACGTGTCACCTGAAGTCCATACTTGAAGTACAGCAGGTTGGAGGCAAAATGCAGGGTGCTTTTTTTTCCCGTATATTTAACTAGATCTTTTTTTTATAATTTTTTTTTTTGTGCACTGTTCTCTTAATTATGTTTTTGTTGTGTTTTTTTTTTTTGTTTTTTTTTAACCTTGTAGCCTAATGCAAAATAAGCCAGTACAAGGTTGCCAGTTTATATTCTTCTTCTTCGCTTTAGTCATGTGTATCCACTGTAGCTTGTAGTTTAGATTCTGACAGTGTTGGACACCAGAGGGCACGGCCAAATATCAGCTTTTAGGACACAACCAAAAAAAAAGGCACGTCTGGATTTTGCCAGTTGACGTGTCAGAGTTGTTGTTGTTTTTTTTAAGTTTTTTTTTTTTTTCTCTGAGTTGCTAACTTGGTCATATGACAGAATTTCTTTTCACGACTCCACAACCTAGCATGAAATATAGGTCATTTAGCAATTTCTCTAGTCATTTCTTAATGTCTGCTTAATATTAAAGGTGCAGTTTGTGATATTTAAAAGCGATAGCATCGTTTGAAAAAATGCCATACGAAAACTGTTGTGTATTATTCCATTTTAGCTTCTGTTTACATTTTTTTTTTTCCGGGTCCAAAATTCAGCACCGCTCCCCGGATTTAAACACCACCGCTCAGATGTTTCCAGCTCGGATCGAGGGAACAGTTGGGATTATCAGTTTACCGTGGCCGTTTTCTTCACAGACAGCAGAGGGCACAAAATTACAAACTGCTCCTTTAATATTGTCTCTATCAAAGGGCCCCTTTATGGCGTCACCTTGCTAGCATAGGACTGAAAAATCCTGAAACTGTTATTTCTCTTGTCTCTGACGCCACTAGTCAGGTTTGTAAGCATGTTCGGTAAACCGTTATATTAGCAAATGTCGAAGATAAAAATGTGCACTTTGCATATTTAGGTGAAAGCCGTGTGTTTACACTGGAAAATGCTGCAGAATGTAGAATACGATTAACACCTAGAGGATACTTCAGGAAGACCATGAGTTCAGTGACCCTAGTTTTGTAATCGGCTTCTGTATCAGATCCTCTGCTGCAGTTTATCCAGTCAGAAGCATTCATATAAATCATCTAGCTGATGTCGGCTCATCAAACCACAAACAAGCTATAAAAATAAGCTCAAAAATGGGATAGTTTTACTGATATTCAGAGGTTTGTTTGTTTTTATTAGTGGCATGATGGCATTGTTTAGGGAAAAAACAAACGATGATTGGACCGTGATGTGTGTTTATTCTCCCAGCAACAATACATCAAATCAGACATATTCCATCTGTTCATAGACCGTGGCACTATTTCAACCTAATCAGTTTAGGTGATCTTCAGATAAATAGCTAATTTACTCATCGGTAAGTGTTAGGAATGATGGTTAAATTGTCGCTAGTCAGTCAGGTTATTTGCTTTGTAGAAAGGAATAGAATGAAACCGGACCTTTGGCGAATTGTACATGAATATCTCCGTGCTAGAACGTGGCGTGGAAGCACTTTCTGTAAGTTCTAGAAGGGGCAGCGCCGTTAGAGGAAGCTGTACAGTCTATAATTTGTGTTGTACATTTTGTGTAAGTAATACTAGTATCCTAGGTTATATCAAGCTGAAGAAAAGAAGTAGTGATGTCACATGATCAAGTATGCTAATCATTTCTTGCTTACACTCCACCCTTTTTTGACCAGTGACACCTGACGCTCTGCAAAATCAGGACCACGCTTGCATTGTTAGAATCAACACAAATGCAAATGTGCCAAAACCTGAAGCTCCACTCCTGCGTGGCTACAGGTGCTACGCTGTTGAGGACAGGGGCTTTCTCTCTCTATCGCTCTCTCTCTCTCTCTTTCTCTCTCTCTTTGTGTCTTTCTCTCAGGACAAGATTAGATCAACACTGTACTCAAGCACACTGCTACTGTATGTCGGACCAAACAGTCATTGACATTGTTGCTGTTTCTCAGCGAGCGAGTATTTATGAGTGTAAGTGATGTATTACAGAACTCGTGTCCTGTGCCAATGGTGGTGTAGGGATTTATTTTTTTTTTTTTTTTTGTCATTTATTTTCCAAGAGAAGGAGGAGAAGAATGTTTATACTGTGATTCCTGCTCTTAGAGGAACAGGCGCTTTATAAGGTCAAAGCTTTTGACAGTTTACCATCACGTTGTTGTTGTTTTTTTTTTTTTACTATTAATTGCTCTTGTTTTTATTAATATTAATTTTATGCCAATGCATGCCAAGATTGTATTTCAAAAAAAAACAAAAAAAAACATGTGCCTTTCTACATATCTATTTTAATATTTTGATGTTGCTCAGTTGAAAAGCTCTGGGCTCGTTGGCCCAAAAGTGCTCCAGTAGACTCCTACAGATTCTGCTGTCATTAAAAAAAAAACACACATACAACCGTCTGCATTTGGTGAAACAGCCAATAAAATTCAATGGAATCAGATGAGTATCGTTGCCTCTTATTTTACATCCCGTCCTTTAGTTCACAGCTTTAACATTTAAAGTATTTGCCCACAGAGATTAAAATAAATTCTACAGACTCCTTAAGTATACATTTACATTATGTAACACATTATGTGTTCTTTATTCCCCTAGTTTCAATCTCTAGGTCTGTCTCTCTGTCAGTATCTGAATCCACATGTTCGTCCTTCCATTCATTATTCTTCCTTTTCTCAGCACATCAGTCTAGTTTCATACAACCTTTTGTGCTTGTGCAGTTGTTCTGAATGTTATGTGTTATGCTACTTACCTCTTTCTTCTAATAAATCCACACAGTCACAGACTGTGCCAGCCTTTCGAGCCTCATGTTGGGCACCAATAGGAAATACTGATTGACTAATAGGGACTATGTTTGTTCAGTAACAAAGTCATTATTAGAAATATACAGTACAGCAATATACAGCTGTAGAATTTAAGGTTAGATTTAGGTCATTAATTAACATTAAAGAGCTATACCTGAGTCTAGTTAAAGCCAAGATCAATTCATTAAACCCTGTAGAATCATTGCCTCCTGCCTGATTGGAATTAAAACCTGCACCCATACAGGCCCTTTATGGATCAGATAAACCTGGTATAAGAATTCCCCCATTAATTAGTTTTGGTTATCTTCAGAGGTCAGACTTACAGAGTGCAATTACAGTTTTGTATGAACTCAATATACCTGCTTCTAGCTTTTTAGAGAACTTTCCAGAAGAAGCATTCATTATCTTAAATGCTGTAAAAAGAAGTATTAATGTATTGTAGCTGTATCTGATATTGCAGGAAGAGTTACTTCTTAAGTAGTAACAGTAGCACATGTCGACCTCGTATCTGTTCAAGAACTTCAACAATCTACTAAATGAAAGCTAAATGCTGCACAGAATGCTTCATGCTTTGGTCTCTATGCTTAATGTGAGCACTGGATTTATGTTGTTGTTTACTGAGCTTACATTTAATTGTATGATTGTTTAGTGAAGTAATTAGATTCCTAATAATATACGAATATTGAATTAGATTCCCAATAATATACACTAATATAAATAAAAGATTATTGTGAACAACCAAATATTGTTGCCCTGGAGTATCTTGTTAAACACTTTCAGACTCTTATGGTGCCTACATGGTAGATTGAACTTTCCATCGGACAGAACAGCTGAGTTCATGGCAATCTTCAAGCAACAGATCTTCCTGAAATACTTTTTTTTTTACGCTCTGGATAAGAGCCTCTGCCAAAATACATAAATACACATGTAGCTACAGATAAGACTAATTCTGAACCTAAATACTCATGTTTGCTTTCGTTTTGTGTGTGTGTATACACACACAAAACATAGGAAATGTCTATAACTTTCTGTTTCCCAGTTAGGTTTCTGTTTCCCAGTTAGGTTTCAATTCTGCAATCACAAATAAACCTAAAGTATGAGATAAGAAGTATGATAAGAAGTTTCACATCCAAATATTACATCCAACATTTTAGCTTCAATAAGCTTTAAAAGTTGCACACAGGAAAACAAATGCAAATGGTACAGTACATGCAGCATATATACACAACAGTTTCTATTTCTCACGTGTGACATCACAACATGTTTAGTCAGAAATGAACAGGAAGTGTGGGACACTTGTCTGTCTGAAGCCTATGTAATTGCACGTAAGCTCTCATTCGACTCATTAGCGAGAAGGAAATCGAGCCACAGGTAGCTTTTTAATTAAACATGATAATAAAGTAAATTGTAGCTTGGACTTTATTCGTTATTTGTTTATTAGGAAAGTGTTAAATGCTTTAAGGACTATTTTTATACTTACAGTTTGTTTTCTCCTCTCTGGTTTGTTTGGTTCGTATTTGATAAGACTTTCTTCAAAGCATCAATGGCGCATAGCAGAATGGATATCTTTGAGGTAATTATGAATAGTTTTACATAGCTGTTGCTACTAAACGAACATTTATACATATATAAATGTGTGCGTATAATATAGATTACTGATGACTACGTGACGTGAGAAATTGGTATAAAATATACCTTTATTGTTGCCTGTACATAATGTAAAAAAAAAAATCTATTAATACTGCAAATTATGGGATTAATGAAGAGAATTTGTCAGAATATGTCAGTATTTTAAACATAACCAGTTATATGATCGGTTGGAAGGTACTTTGTATTCTTTATTAATTCCTGATGTGATAAGGATTAGTGCTTTAGAACTATTTAATAAAGGCATTAGGATAGTATTAGACTAATACATGTCTTTATGTAGATGTGTGCATTTATTTGTTTGTTTATTTGTTTGTTCTTTTATTCATTTATATGTCACATGTTGTTTTTAGCTCATCAGGCATCTGCAACGATTAAGTCTGGATGTGGAGGAGATGCAGGTTCAGGTAAACTTGTGTAAATGCTGTAAAGTGACCAGTTTTCTCTTTCAAGATTTATTATGCTCATATAAACGTGTATATAAAATGTATTTTGTTTTAATTTGAGTTATTTAGTTTATATTATTATGATATGATATCAGTAATATATAATATAGTGTATTACTTCATTAGCGTGTGTGTTTCATTAGTATATTGAAATGGAGCGATTATTAATTATTAGTAAATAGACTTAGTGTTTAGATTGTGTTTAAATTCCTTGTTACAAAATAAACTTTCTGATTGTTTTAACTATCTCTTTTGCTCTCTCCCAATCTTTCTCTCTCTCCCTCTCTCTCTCTCTCTCTCTTGCTCTCTTTCTCACTCTCTCACTCTCTTTCTCTTTCTCTCTCTTTCTTGTTCTCTCCTTCGCTCTCTTTTTCTCGTTCTCTCTCTCTCTCTCACACACACACTCTCTTTCTCTTTCTTTTTCTCTCTTTCTCTCTCTCTTCTCTTTCCCTCTCTCTTGCTCTTTCTCTTTCTCTCTCCCTCTCGCTCTCTCTCTCTCCTCTCCTTTTTCTCTCTTCCCTCCCTCCCCCTCCCCACCCCCACCCCCACCCCCACCCCGATCCCTCCCACGAAAACAACTACTGAACTGAACTGAGCTTGATCTCTGATCACATATATCTGAAATACAATGACAATGAAATCACTCTGACAGCAAACGTGGTTGACTGAAGTGGGCTCCCTCCCTCCCTCCCTCCCTCCCATCCACACGAATACTATTTCTATCAATCTGTTACTTCAGACTTTCACAGAAAGATGCAGCTGCTTAAAGCCAGAACGATCCTTTACTGGACAATGCACACGATGGAAAAAATAACCAGACAACGATGACTAAGTGGACTCTTTCTTTTATCATTCCTTACTCATTTTAGTTACATTTGTGTAGATTGTTCAGAATACCCACACTATCTGTTTCTTCACTCAGGTGCCACATGATGACATAAATGAGATCAGTGAATTCTTCCAGAAATTAAGTCTGGGAGAAGAAGAGATGGATGTGGACGTGGAGTCGGACGTAGAACTGATGGATGTGGATGAGGCTGTAGAGAAAATGGATGTGGAAATGATGGAAGAGGTAAACATGGCCTATATTCCGATAAATATCCGTTTCAATTTCATTTGAATGTTCAGCTTGCCAATTAATCGATCACTTTTCTGCAGCACGATGCATACAGATATACATATACAGGTCAATTAAAGTTCATAACAAATGTCAAACCTGGAGAAAAAAAATTCATCCCACTGACTAATTGTGGCAGAAAGTATATTCAGTCAGGACCACTTGAGTCAAAATAAAGACAATTCTTTGACACATTTAAATTTTTATTTGCAAGCTTATGAAATTTACATTTGGCGGTATGGCTCTGTTCTGAATTCCCCATCCTTTTCATGAGCTCCATGAAAGCTATTCAGGGAACAGCAGCAGCTTCGTGGGGGGACAATCTCCCATTAACTGGGAAAGCAGCCAGACAAAATCCCCCCCCAAACAGACCATACCAGGCAATCCTCCCTGGCTCTTCATGCTAACTAAAGAGCCAGCAGAGGATTAAAGCGAGCTTTTCACTAGCCAAACTTATTAGTAAAATACCAACAGAGCAGAGAACATGTTATTATCAGGCAGAAGACTCCAGAACATCATGCCATCCCAATTTCCCAAGGAACAACCAGAACCTTTAAAGTTCCACTCCTGGTTCAGCTACCTCAGGGACAGCAGCAGAGGAGGAGAGCTACAGCAAAGCAGAGGCAGCAGCCCCACAAAAGAAGATAGCTTGCAGTTTAAACTCCAAATAGCCGCCGAGGTTAAATCGCAGTTGCAGCAATGCAGAGGACTGAAAAAAGCATTTAAATAGGGCGCCCTGTTTGAAAGGAACCTATAGCGCGCTTAGGAATCAGATCAGCTGATGGGCGGGGTCAGAAAATTGACATCAGCTGATAGCCGAGCTTGACTATGTGGCCTGCCTGAACTGACGCTGAACGCTATATGTTCGGACAAGACGGAAGTCTATTGTACCTCAAATAAATCCAATTCAAATTATATAAGCTTTTGTTTTTTTTCTCACCAAAGCAAGTAATGCAAACCTGGAGGTGATTGAGCTGCAACAACAGAAGACCCCACTGGGTTCTACTCCTGTCAGCCTTAGATTCATGTTCTTAGCTGACGTGTAGTACCCAGTGTGGGCTTCTCCTGTTGTAGATCATCCACCTCATATTTTGAGGCACCAAACTGAATGTGTTACAATACGGTACGATTTAATCGATACGTGACCGGAATCTGCAGTAGCTCTTTCATTAATTCTGTTTTAAAAGTAATCGCCTTACCTGCCTATCAAATCTCTTGAATTGGTTTAAAGTCACACTTTTTTTTTTCTTTTACTTTTTCATATAATTTCTGATTTGATGACTGTTTATTTTAATTGATGACTGTTTTCCCCATTTATTTCACTTGTTGCCCTTTAAGGCAATGCATCAATCAAAATCATTCGGTTTGTTAAAACACACACACAATAGCCAGAATTGTTATGCACGAAAATGAAATATACAACTTTCACATTGAACACACAGTAAAGTGAGTTTTTTCTTCCTGACAGATGAGCAGACAGATGATCAAGTAAAGGATCAAGTAGATGCTCAGACAGACGATCAAGCAGATTCTCAGACAGATGATCACAGCCATGACCTGATGAATGAACAATCTGAAACAAATCTTCATTTCAAATCTTCAACAATCTGAAAAGCAAATCTTCATTTTCAGAAGATGTATATATATCTTCACATGTTGGACTTTTGTATATATCTAGTTCCTTCTTCAGTCGTCTATCTATTTTATACTATACACAAATATATCCTCTGTCTTGAATGGCTAATCCATGTAAATATGTACATGTTTGTTTGTTTTTTATTTATTTTTGATTTCCTTTATTATTTGATCAATATTTTATTAAATGCAAACAAAGTTTAAGTCCTCCAACAAAGTGGGGGGGGGTGGATGGTATGGGTATAAAAAAAAAGTACAATAAAATACATGTAGCTCAAAGGTTCCTGTCAGTGTACTGTAAGTTTTCAGATACATTTAAAGAAATTTCATGTCACAGTTTATCAGCAGGTTAACTGAACATTTTATAGTTTCTTTTTATTTGAATTAGCGAATACACAAAAAGTACTTATCTATGTCTTCAGTAAGGGCTGTAGTCATGTGTGTAAAGTGAGGTTAAATTTACAGTATTTGGCAGACACCCTTATCCAAAGCGATAGGTTATCTCATTTTTATACAGCTGAGCAAATGAGGATTAAGGGCCTTGCTCAGGGGCCCAACAGTGGCAGCTTTATGGACCTGGGATTGATCTCAAAACCTTCCGATTGGTAGGCCAACATCTTAACCACTATTTGACATGTCAAATCATGCAAGAAGCACTATGTTTAATCTAACATTTTCATGTAACTACAATATGTCACATGACATTTGTAAAAGAAAAATGGCTTCCAGTAAATATGGAAAAGAAAAATGAATGTGACAGGAAAAACCCATGTTTTAAACCGATTTCTTTAATAGAAGTGAAATTTATTAATAATTCATTTTAAAGACATTTCTACAACAATCCAAGGGCCATTATTTATTCTTTTTTTCATGACTGATGATACTAACCTGACAGTGTCTGAACTCAGAGCCTTTCTCTGAGGCGACACATCAGCGGGTGGATTCGGCTTACAGTCAATTACCAATAGGTCTTTAGTCAAACAGCTAAAATAAATATAATCAAAGAATGATGAGATCAGCAAAGTCCCCATAGCTTAATTTCAGACAAACAGAAAAACGTCCTGAGCAGAACAATCTAAAGCAGAATGCTCAAAAGTCTCGGTCAGGCTCAAAAGTCTCTATTTATGCTCAGTCACCTTCTCTTTCTCTCTCTCTCTCTCTCTTAGAATGAAAAAGATAACTGAGTAATGAATCAACTTGTTCATGTTTACCACACACATTTATTTATTGAGACAACAGCTTTTTTGTATAATTGTGCCTGTTGTGAAGAATTGGATAAGTGCATCTGCCAAACATCAGGAATGTAAATGTAAATGGATTCTATTCAGGGGGTTGACTGATTGATTGATTGATTGATTGATTGAATAAATAATTTAATTCGTTAAAAGTTGCATTTTCAGATGAATTTGGGAAGGGAAAAAAAGCATTTGTTGTGTTGAGATATTTCAATTGCTTTTGTTTGAGGTTTTTAATTGCAAACACCTGGAAGTTTGTACAGTATAATTTGACATACAACCTTGATTGCAACCGTAGATGCTTCATGTGGTTGTTCTTAGTATTGACGTTATAGGCGTCTCTCAATCCTGACCATTAAGTGACCGGTACCTTCCTGTTCATTCATTTCAATTTCATTAAAGATTAACAAAGAAAATCTTCATTAATCAGTAAGGTTTGATGTGTTTTGATTGAATATTGTTTTTTTCATTCAAGTGTGTTTACTTTAGGGTAGCATGGTGGTGCAATGGGTAAAAGTACTGTGTCAGAGCTTTAGGGGTTTCTGGTTTAACCCTGAACGTAAGTCAATGTGTGGATGTCAAGACAAGGCAAGGCGAGAGTCAAGAAGCTTTTATTGTCATTTCAACCATATTTAGCTGATGTAGCAAATAGTGAAATGAGCCAAAGTTTCTCCAGGACCATGGTGCTACATATAATGGTATAATGCTACATAAACAACACAGAGGACATTAGTCCCAGCCACATAAAGAAGATTGTGTGCAATCTAGTGCAACAGAGCAAGACAGAATAGCTCTGACCAGTTCAGGGTGCATACTGTATATTATAAAGTACATTGTGAGTACAACTAGAGCAATTGTAACTGATACAGACTCTGTGTGTGTGTGTGTGTGTGTGTGTGTGTGTGTGTGTGTGTGTGTGTGGTATAGTTCATTTCTATTTGTTGAGGAGTCTGATGGCTTGACGAAAGCAACTATCGCACATCATCTGGTTGTGAGAGCCTGAATGCTACGGTTCCTTTTTCCACATGGCAGGAGGCTGAAGGGTGTGTGAGGGGTGTGTTGGGGTCATCCACAATGCTGTCATCCACAATGTTCACTCTGTGGTTGCAAAAACATGCAGATAGGGACTGGTCATAAACATTAGTTACTGAAGATGAATAAATAAATAGATTTTGTACATAATACCATGTAGTTTCAGCTAATTAGCTGATATGAGCTCTGAGCGTCCTCTTCCTTTCAGCTGAAGGAACTCAGGACACATCCATTTGTAGTCTTAATAGAGAAGAAACACAACCCATATGAGCACAAGTTTATGAATAAAGCTTTAAAAAACTAATTTTCAAAGTGAGAACAAATGAAAAAGAAAGTTCTGTAATGATGAGATGTCAGTACTGGTCATTCCTAATAAACATTAAAAAGATTTCAATTAGTGTAAAATATCTATAGTTGCCTCTATTGCATTTGTATTAACTATAATGAGCAGTGTTTAAGGGTAATTATAATAATATTGTCAAAATTGTGCTACAACCTAGCAGCACTCGTCCGTAATCTCGTTCACATTTTTATGGTTATTTACTAATAATGAAGTGAAGTGACGTGACATACAGATAAGTACGTTGACTCATAATCAGAATTCGTTCTCTGCATTTAACCCATCCAAAGTGCACACAGACAGCAGTGAACACACACACACCGTGAACACACACCCGGAGCAGTAACATTAGAGACTGAGAAGGTTATCATATTAAAATCTAAAGGATTTTAAAAAGACTACACATTGTGGTATTATACAACTGAAAAAAAGCATCACGTGCGCAACACGTCACAATCACCAGTATTTGTTACATGCGTAACACTTAAGCGCTAGCATTTGTCACGTACGTAACACGTCACCAAGGAAAAAATGGAGTAAGTAAGATTTCTTTTGTCCACTTTGTTAAAGTTTGATCAAAATAATGCAATCCTAAACTTAAAAATTGCTACTAGGTTTACAATAACTGAGTGATCCTAAGATTTTTATCGTTGTTTTATCGTTTTAACATGTGAATCATTTGACATGGAAGTGCCGAGCACCACGGGAAGTTACGTGGCTGAACAGCCAGTTTATTTTAACACAATGTTATTTATAACATTAATAACACAATGATATTTATAACATTAATAACACAATGATATTAATGCAATTATCATTCTTTTCCAGATTTTCACAAGCTAGTCCTCATGTAAGTATAGCCATGTCGGTCTTAACATTTACTAGACTGCTAAACTCTCGCTTTCTTCTTATAAAATCGTGTCAAACAAATCGACGCAAAGATGGAAAATCCAAAATAATTATAAACTAGGAAGCATCCATGTCTGTAACATGTTCGCAGGATAGCTAATATATAAAAACTGTAAAAAGGAGGCTGGAAGCATTATTTGATTGATGCTAAATGTTAGCCTTCGCCTGTTGACTGTTCGGGGTCATATATTTGATTTTTGTGCCACAAATTTTAAATGGATGTGCTTCCTGATACAACCATTCCATTTGATCCAGGCTTGGGACCTGAGCTGAGAGTTACCTTCTCAGTGGTTGGGTTGGTTCATGTGTGATAATTAAAAATCTGTCATTTTTCTAAAATACTTCTTTTGGATGTCCACTGAGATGAGGCTGACTCAGCGAATCCTGAGGCATCAAGAGATCTATCAGCTACAGTTAGCCTCTGCTATACTAAAAAGATGTGAACTCCATGTGATCTTTTGCATCCTTACAACATCTGTTTGACTGTATTTTTATAATCACAAGGAGTTTTTCCAGTCACCTCAGACTTGCTCATTGGGGATATATACATACACATTGTGAACTTAATCCATCTAATATTAATCCTGAATTTTGCATTCTATTAATCTTTATATTATTCTTTATTCTATTAACCTTTTGTTCTATGTTTATGTTCTGTAAAGTTGCTTTGAGATGATGTCAATTGTAAAAATCGCTATACAAATAAACTTGAATTGAATTGAACTTCTAAAAAACTAAAAATCCATCTGAACAGGTATCAATACCATTAAACCTCCGTGTAAAATAATACATTACTAATAATTTCATTTTATGTTAAAAGCACTGATAAGAAGCATAATGACAGAATGTATTGAATATTAAACATTATTGTAATATATAATGAATAACACGTACAGTATAACAATGATAAACAGCATATACGGTATATCTCTGTCTTATGTAAGATAAATTTTAACCTCTAATTTTACTCAAATATCAGTAAAAACAATTATACAGTTCAAGCTAAGTAAAGGTCTACCTTCTAACTTTTATAATGCCAAGAATAAGGCATCAATAACACTGTAGTCTGTTCTAGTCTTTAAATTGAGACAGTACCATAAAACATTGTTTTTTAGAACCAAAAATATGACATACTGACTGTAAAATGCAGCATAGTGATGAACATTATACTCACAAGTTTTTGATACTGTGCTGTAGGTGAAAATATATATAAGTTCAATAATCCCTTGTGTGTAAAATAAAAACCAACAGCATCAGACTCCTGTCAATTTTGTCTACTAGAAAGAAATAGAATGGACTCTTGTTGGAATGGTAGATGTAAATATGCATGTAAATTCGTCCGAATGCAAATAAAGATTTTATCTCTACGCCCTACAGCCAGCTAATCTTTGGTGTTTAGTGTTCATCTCCAAGATTATTAAGCCTGAAAATAGGCCATAATGGTATCATAGAGTTTATGTATTAGTAATATAAATCTGATATCCCATAGCTTAATCTGTCAAGATCATTTTCAGTATACAGTATACTGTACATTGTCTAAGATTCGCAGTACAATACAGTTTTATAAAAGCTATAAAAGTAGACATGTTTACCAATCTTAAGCTTAAAACTGTAGAATTGCATTAACTTTCTAAAGAGTAACTGAGTTTGGAAGTAAAGTCTGTACCATTTATTTATAGAAACGTTTATTTCTATCTTTCAATACACATATAACCAATAGAGGCTTCACAGGCTCCCAAACTTAGTCTTAGGCACTTGATTTGCCTGCTCCTACACACCTTTTTACGTTGAATCAGATATGTTAGAGCAGGGAAATGTCTATGTACAGGACAATAGCTAATCCAGGACCAGGGTTAGGAACCTGTCTGCTAATTATTAGGGTTTTATTATGGAATTATAATGGTTTCTGAACGGTAATAATTACGAGTGTTTAAAAGTATAAATTTAATCATTTAATAATTTCTTTGAATATATTTTAAACCTCAGTTGTTGTTTTTTTACCCAGGGAGCCCTTGGGGACCAAGACATCTTCATTTATGTTGAGGTAACCACAATCAGATTGTGATCTGGGATCAGTTTTCACTATGAATGTTTTTTCCCAGTTCAGCACTCTGACTTTTTACCTGAGATTCCCTGTGTCAAAATTCTTTACATTTTATTAGTGAATAAGCATAATTTTATTCTTTCACTCCAGAACTGAGTGGTGTTTTTTTTCTTTCTTTTTACCAGGTCCCCATATATGGCCTTGAAGACAGGTTTCAGGACCCAAATCTGGAAGACACCATCATGGATGTTGACCAGGTAAACATAAGCAGGTTGTGGTCAGGAATCGGTTTTCATCGAAGACTGTTACATAACAGTTCAGCATCTAACACATGGACAGAGATTTTAAATGAGTGTACATTGTTTTCAACAGCATCTTATCTTACAAAAATTGGAAATGAATCCTTATATAATATCAACACAGGCACAGATGATTTCTGTGAAAATGGTGGTAATATTGATAGTTAATTGATAATTGAACGGATTAAACAAATAGGAAAATGTCTATGTACGGGACAATAGCTAATCCAGGACCAGGGTTAGGGACTGTGGGCTACTTATTGCATTCTGGTGTTTAAAGTGGATATAGAGTGTAGTGGGCCCCTGCTAGGTCCCCGCTGGCAGATATATAGATAATCCTGAAACTGAAAATATCAGAAATATTCCTGAGAAATCAGTGACGCAGGACAACTGTTGCTCATTCTCCAGTAACATGGATTATCTTTATTTTCAACTTCATTTTAACTTTGCATCTGCAATCATGAATCACTTTCTGTTATTTTTGTCTGCTTTGTATTGAAGCACAGGTTATATCCACATTTGGATAACAATTTCCTTATATTCTTCGAAAGGTCTACTTTCACATAAATGCCTCACACATTTTACAAACATTAACTCAAACATTTGTATGAAACCAAAAACAAACATTTTCTCTTTAAATTCCATTTTTGGTTTAACATCAATCACGTTTATCCTTTTTCCTTTAAACACCCTACATCTTTGTCCTTTTATCCAAAAGGAGTACTTTTGTAATAACTCCATTTTGTAAGTGTTCACTTTATACAACAGAATAAATTCCATTTGCAGTTAAACTGTGTTACATTAACTGTATAAGAACCCAAACTTCAATAATACACATATGTCTCATAACTTGGCGCCCAGTTCTATGATCTGTATCACTATAACATTAACATGTGTGCGCCCATAAACAAGGCCGCAGCCATAACTGGTGTTATGTTGTACATTCAAATGAACTTTTTACACTTTTAACATTGCACTACACACATAGCTGTTTTCCACACACACTGAAATAACCCACAAATGCTTCGGAGCCATAATTAACGAATAAAATAAACAATACGCGGACATCGGCCGCCATTTTCACCACTGCGCACCGTTACATTTTAACTGTCTACACGTGTGACATACTATTAGCTCACAGAATACACATCACTGGAGATTCATATTAGCTGATAAACATCTGTAGTCACATAAAAGGTTTGTAACTAACCTGAAAATATCAGAAATATTCCTGAGAAATCAGTGACGCAGGACAACTGTTGCTCATTCTCCAGTAACACGGATTATGAGCTCATTTTGCTCTGCACCGCTAATTATCTCAGTGTAACACTGTTCGTGGTTACTGCCACCCTGTGTCCAATTGATGAAGTACATCATAGTGTTTTTTTTCCATAATCTCTCATTAGTATTCTATTCAATAAACAATAAAATCAAATACCATTGCAATAGAAGGAAAGGAAACAAAAATAATAATCTCAACAAAACTTATTTTGTGAGTGTCACAAGAGCACAAGATTAGAGTTATATGTGCAAGATATATGCACAATGTAATATTTATTAGTGTTTAAAAGAAAAAGTTATCTAAAAAATAAGCTAAAAGTAAGCTAAACAAATCGTGCAATTGTTTACAATTGGAAAATGTAATAAAATTTTATCATTTCATTTGATTGTTTTTAAGCCTGAATTATTTGATTTTTTTACCCAGGAAGCCCTTGTTATCCAATATATCCCTATGGATGTTGAGGTAAACAAAGTCAGATTGTTATTTGGATCTTTTGGACTCCTGCCCCAAATGTGCAATGTTGTCTCAGATTAATGCCCCTTCTCAAAATTGTTTACATTTTATTAGTGAATAAGCATAGTTTTATTCTTTCACTCCAGAACTGAGTGGTGTTTTTTTTTTTCTTTCTTTTTACCAGGTCCCCATATATGGCCTTAAAGACAGGTTTCAGGACCCAAATCTGGAAGACACCATCATGGATGTTGACCAGGTAAACATAAGCAGGTTGTGGTCAGGAATCGGTTTTCATCGAAGACTGTTACATAAAGAAGACTGTTACATAACAGTTCAGCATCTTACACATGGACAGAGATTTTAAATGAGTGTACATTGTTTTCAACAGCATCTTATCTTACAAAAATTGGAAATGAATCCTTATATAATATCAACACAGGCACATGTGATTTCTGTGAAAATGTCGGTAATGTTGTTAGTTAGTTGATAATTGAATGGATTAACCCTCCTGCAGACCTTTTCTGCATTCCTATGCAAATTAGGAGCGCCGAGTCGACTTAACCTTGTCTGTTTTGACTGCTTATAAATAATTAAGTATACATGATAGCCTTTTTTTAACCTTATTTGTCAAACTTGTTTCCAACATATTAAAATTGTATAACATATTTTGCAAATTTTTTTTGTAATATTTGTATAATAAACCTCATTAATTGTCACAACCAGAGGAGGAAGGAGACAGACCCGTATGCAGGATAGCTTCAAATGAAAGGGGTTTAATAAATAATGAAGACAAAGACCTAAAAGACAATAACTGAAACAATACAAATGACGACACTTAACAACGACTAGACATGACGAAGGGGTAAACGTAACTAATGATTCCGTGCTGCACTCGGCAATGCGGATCACTTAAATATAAAAGACAATGATGATACAATAAGGATCAGGTGTGGAGACAGGGAGGGGCGGACGAAGGCGGGGCAGACACGTGACGAGGAAGATAAACAAAAGGCACATGGCCAAAAGTCCGGGCTGAGTCCTGACATTAATGTGCAAAAATGCCTCATTTTTTAGTAAAAAAAAAAAAAACAAACAGAAATTTTTAATTAATTTCACTATAGAGGCACAAATGTTAATGCACAATTACAGACTGGTATATTTCAAAGCCAGGAGATTGTTTTGAAACCATTTTGACCATTTTTAATGTCAGTAAATAATAAAACCTGTTTTTTTTCCAGGTCAAATTGACTTGAATGCTTATAAATCAAAAAATTACATTTGTGAACATTTTACACTTGTAATGTCTATTTTGCCTACCAGATGCAATCTGATCACCCAAAAATGGGCTACACACACACACACACACACACACACACACACACACACACACACACACACACACACACACACACACACACCACTCAAAAACATGGCATAATCTCTTGTGAATAAAACTTCCTTTACACCTCTTATGATTTTTATTATATTTAATTTATAAACAATAATCCTCCTGAAATTATGCCATGTTTTTGAGTAAAATAAGCAGAAATTATTCAATATTATAAACATCCCCAGGTCAAAGCTGACTGATGCAACTAAATTCATAAATAAGAAAGAGGAAATAAATATGATTTGAATATGAAAACACAACGTGTGTGTGTGTGTGTGTGTGTGTGTGTGTGTGTGTGTGTGTGTGTGTGTGTAAAGTTTGTTGGTAGATCATATTCTGCCCTCTGCTAGGCAAAGGCATATCAAAATTGTGAAATATTTACAAATGTGTAGTTTTTTTTTTATTTCTGAAGGCCTAATGAAATGCAATGCCCAATTTGTGTGTGTGTTTGTGTGTGTGTGTGTGTGTGTGTGTGTGTGTGTGTGTGTGTGTGTGTGTGTGTGTGTGTGCATGCATGTGTGTAGTGTGTGTTTTGGGTGCGTGTGTTAGTGGACATTTTATGTGTGCATTTTTGTGTCTATATGTATGTTCATTGCGCTGAAAAGGGTGACCTATTGCCCCACTAAATGTGGCGGGGTCAAATTGACCCCGTGCTCTTGAGGAGGAAAGTATTTATTTTACGAACACATAGTTCAACGAAAATAGAAACAATTAATTTTCCTTGCAAAGTTCATCATTTGGAACAATCCTGGTAAATTTCAGGCAAATATGTGGAAGAAAACCCAAGTTATGACACATTAAACTTTCCAGCGGGTTCAAATTGTCCTGTGGTCTGAAGGAGGGTTAAACAAATAGGAAAACGTCTATGTACAGGACAATAGCTAATCCAGGACCAGGGTTAGGGACTGTGGGCTACCTATGGATGTTGAGGTAAACAAAGTCGGATTGTGATTTAGATCTTTTGGACTCCTGCAACAAATGTGCAATGTTGTCTTAGATTAATGCCCCTTCTCAAAATTGTTTACATTTTATTAGCGAATAAGCATAGTTTTATTCTTTCACTCCAGAACTGAGTGGTGTTTTTTCTTTCTTTTTACCAGGTCCCCATATATGGCCTTGAAGACAGGTTTCAGAACCTGAATCTGGAAGACACCATCATGGATGTTGACCAGGTAAACATAAGCAGGTTGTGGTCAGTTGTTAATTTTAGTTTTCTTCAATGCTAAACTTGACATTTATTCTTGTTTTAATCTATCTCAAATATAAAAATCTATGGAGAAACAAATGACATAATAGCAAGCATTTGCTAATTTTCAATCAATGTTCAGTTCTACTTTACTGCTCCATGTTAGATCCCAGTTGACCTGCATGCTGATCCCAGCGAACCTGGTCAGAAGTTCAGGACAGAAACATCAGACTGTCCAGACTCCTCATTTTTCCTCCCCTCCCACCACCCAATCCAATTGAACCCTTAATTAACCGCCAAAATAAATTGAAGAATTTTATACTGAATCTTGTGAGTTTTATTACATGATTGTGTACTGGTGCAGCCAGTGCTAAAAAAAATCTAAATGGCACCACAATATTAATTACCACACCTTTGCAGATGACTTGCAATTATATTTTTCTTTGGACAAGCGTGCTGCATGGGACAGTTTAAACATATGCTTAAATGAAGTGAAGGTATGGCTTGCAAGCAATTTTCTGCAATTAAATGAAAATAAAACTGAGATTATGGTTTTTGGAAACAAACAATGGGAAATCTGTTTGTGAGTGAGGATTTTGCCCCATAACCGTAAATGGTTATGTTAGGAACCTGGGTGTCATTTTTGACACAACTTTGTTTTGACCGACAAGTAAATGCTGTCGTGAAATCATCCTTTTATCAGTTAATTAAGGAAGTTGTCCAAGTTGATATCTATTCTTTCCAGAAAAGATTTGGAATCTGTTGTTCATGCTTTTATTTCTACGAGGTTGGACTATTGTAATGCCCTAAACCTGGGGTTGAATGCATCTCTTATAGCTCGACTTCAGTTCTGTTCAAAATGCTGCTGTTAGGCTTTTAACTGGCACTAAGAAGAGGGATCACATAACACCTGTGTTCATTTCTTTACATTGGCTTCCGGTGTTATATAGGATAGAATAGAAGGTCCTGTTTACTATATACAGTAAGTATAAGGCCTTACATCGACAGGCTCCTGACTACATCAAAGCTATGTTGAGCCCTTGCAAAACTTCTTTCTCTTTGAGAGCAGATGTGCATATGTTGTTGACTGTTCCGCGAACACGATTGAGGAGGATCGGAGATCGTGCACTCTCCGTGGCAGCTCCTGTGTTATGGAACGGCCGCTTTCTTTGAAATTGGCTTCCACTTTGGGTAGTTTTAAAGGACAATTAAAGATTTTCCTTTTTTCTAAGGCAAAAGCCTTAGAAAAAAGGAAAATCTTTAATTGTCCTTTAAAACTACCCAAAGTGGAAGCCAAGTCTTATATAATGATTTTTACCATGTAATGCACTTTGGTCCAATGCTATGTTGTTGAAAATGCTATACAAATAAATTTTGATTGATTGTGATTGATTGATTTTAAAATGACGCACTAAATTATAACTGCTGATTTTAATACCGCAAAGTATTAAAATGAGAATAGGCTTAAATAATAAATGTGTCAGACTATAGAACTGGCATTATGGCATTATGAATTGTTTACACTGGCCACCCCACACACTTTTCCCCTTCAAGCATCTGCCATATTCTGTATATGCCATTGCCACCAGGCATCAATAAATGTCACTGTACCAACACTGCAACATACAATGAAAGAATCATTATATGTAGAGCGATCAGCCATTACATTTAAACCACTGACAGGAGAAGTGAATAACATTGATTATCTTGTCGCAAAGGTACCGATCGAGGGATGGAATATATCAGGCAGTAAGTGAACAGATTTCAATGTTTACTTCTTCTGATAGTTATTCTTTATATTCATTTATTCTTCGTTGGCAAATGAATGTTTGGAAATGTTTTGTACAGCTGAAACAAATAGCAGAAGTCATAGAAGCAGTCACAGGAAGATTGACGACAAAATTTTAGGTGTCTAAGACTTTTCAATAATAAATGGCCCCAGCATAATCAAAGTGCTCTTGTAATTTCTTGGATTCACAAATTTTTATAGATTCATTTTGGACTTCAGTTCAACAGCCGCTCCACTTACATTTCTGCTTGAAACTGCTCAAGATAATAAAGCCTAGTAATGAATTACAATTATTCCAGTATTTTCCTAAATGTACCATTTAGACATTTCAGCTCATTAACTTGATGCCTGATGAGCCTTCTGGTGGTCCAGCAGCAGGATCCCGTGCTCTCGTTGTCACGGCCCACGGTTCAATTCCCATGCAGGAAACCTACCCAGCCACTGAAAAGTTAACTATGCGGCGTGAAACCTGTGCCATCAAATCGCTGTGTTGACCCAAAACAGAGAGCAGCAGAAAGAATAACAACGAACAGAGACACAAACTCTTATTGCACTTTTACTGAGTAATACAGTACTCCAGAATGATTAGCAAAATTTTACATAAATTTTTGCATATAAGTAAAGAAACATGACTTCAAAAAAAAAAACTAATGAAGAGTTGCTAGCTCTTCAAAAAAATTATTACATTGAACAATAAAAGTATTGACAACTAACCAAAATTTGCATGGGTGCAGCTTTCTAAAGAAAATTACCTGGTTGATTGTTCCAGGCATCTTGCTGTAGTCCTGTCTTTGGAGACAAAAGGCTCAATAAAGTTTTAAAGTTTAAACTTTTTAACATTAAGGTTTTATTTTACATTTCTATTTATAATTAGATTCATTTAGGGGGCACAGTGGCTCAGGGGCATATGGAGTTTGGATGTTCTCCCTGTGCCTCAGGGGATTCCTTCTCATATTCTGGTTTTCTCCCAAGATCCAAAGAAATTGTTTGTTGGCTGATTGGCATCTTTAACTTGACCGTAGGTTGTGAATGGGTGCGTAAGTGTGTGTGTGCTGTTGTGCCTTGTTATAGACTGGCATCCTATCTAGACTGTGCCCCAGCTTGTGCCCCAAGTCTTAAACTTACTATACCAGACATAAACATGACGTATGTGACTGGTTGGATGTTCATGACCAGGACAATTCAACTAAAGTATCGTTCGTCAAGTATTTGGAATTTAAAATGGCCAAGCTCTCTGAACGCCCTACTGAGCCGTCAACACCGGCAAGGCGTCTCTCCAGTGTCTTCCCAGATGCTCTTTGAGGCTGTGGGACTGAGTGAAAGACCATCCACAAACAGAACACCTGTATGGCTTTTCACCTGTATGAATTCTCAGGTGAAGTTTAAGGTAGTCTGGTGTCGCGAATCCTTTGCCACAGGTGGTGCAGCAGTACGGCTTCTGCCCGCTGTGCAATAGCTTGTGAACCGCAAGATGAGACGACTGACTGAAAGATTTGCCACAATGCGAACAGATGTAAGGCTTTACTCCGCTGTGCACTCTCTCATGCGTTCGCAGATGTGTTGATTGTGAAAACTGTTTTCCACATAAGTCACAGTGGTACGGCTTTTGTCCACTGTGTAGCCTTTGGTGTACTACAAGAGCTGAAGAATGAGAAAAAGCCTTATTACATTGAGAACACTTGTACGGTTTTTCCCCAGTGTGTATTCTTTTGTGATGTTTAAGAGACGAAGACTGTACAAACTGTTTACCGCACTCAGAGCAGTGAAAACCTTTCTCTTGGGTATGTATCCTCTTGTGATTGTTTAATGTTGACGGATGCACAAACTGCTTACCGCACTCAGAGCACCGATGTAGCTTCTCTTGACTGTGTATTGTCTTGTGTCTCCGAAACCCCAATGAGCTTGAGAAGTGTTTTCCACACTGTTTGCACTTGTAGGGCTTTTCTTCATTATGCACTTGCTCGTGCACTGTGAATGTCTCACCACACTCAGAGTAGCTACAAGGTCCGAATCTTGTGTGAATTTTCTGGTGCCTTCGCAGATAGGATCTTTTCGAAAACTCTTTACCACATTGTGTGCAACGATGAGACTTCTGTCCTATGTATGTTTCCTGATGTCTTGTAAAGTCTAATGAACCACTGAAACTCTTACTGCACTGATCAACCCTTTGCCGTGTATGAAGAGCAATATGTTTTCCCGCACGATGTAATGCAAACGAACTCTTTACCAGCGTAACTATTCTCAAGCTCTCTGTTTCAATACGTTTTTCTTGATCGGTAGATACATCCTCTTGACCACAAGGTGACTTGATGAATGCACCTGCAATTTGATGAACAAATAAAAAAACATTTAGGCTTTTAAATACTCAGGACCCAGACACGTATAAGCAAATAGACCCCAGTTAGCAATCACTGCATGTCTGGCCATCATTCATCATCATAAATTTTCAGCAGTGATGTATAGTTCATGTTCACGTACTTATAAGATGGCCACACCTTCACAAACAATGCTAAATTGGCTGACGTGAGGAACCTTTAATAAACTGACCTGCAAAATAAAATTTGAAAAAATTAAAGGGAAAAACTCCTAATCCATTTATTCTCAAATCCAGTTATAATGATCTAAAAAAAAAAAAAAAGGTTTTTCTTGATTTTGCTGTTGATTTTTCGCAAAACCACAAAATCCTGGAAGGACTGACTCACTGTGCATCCCGCACACATTACATTATGACTGTTTCTATTCATCCACAATACAGCCACCATACACTCACTGGAAGACATGAAATTACTGTGTTTGGTCAGATTAGTCACATATCCACATGTCATTGTGATCATCTTTTAATCATAATTACCTCCAGTATGAAGATTTCCTTCTGATATTATTGTTGCACCCAGACCCTGGGTTTTTCTGAAGTCCACCAGTCTGACTGTGCACATCTTCATCCGTGTACGCTCTGTGTGCTGATCTTCATCATTACAACACAGACACTCTGTGATATATGCATCAGGATTCGGGTTAAGACAGGGCACATCCTCTATGTCCGGCAGTTTTTGCATTTGGGGCATTAATTCTGTCTCTTGGCAGAAACGGTGAAAGAATTTGAACTGTTGCTTCAAGACAAACAAAGAAGAAGGAAATTAAGAGACAATGTTTAAAGGAGCATCATGCTTATTATTATGTACTTTTGCTCAGGTCACAATGTCACCAGGTCATTAGCAGCTCTCTCGTTTATCCTCAATACCTTTATCCTTATCGTGCATATGGAGTCTATCCCAGTAATACTGAGTGAAAGGTTGGAGAATGAGTCAATAAATAAAGTTCTGATCTCTGAGGGTGGTAAATATTGCAGAAACTTAACAATAAGCCTGGCTTAAGTTCACTGTGCATCATGAACACATAATGATAATACTGGACTCAAGGAAGAAGAATTAACTCCAGATTTGTCATCAGTCCATCACAGCACACCATATCAACTGGTTAAGGCTCTGGGTTGTTGATCGGAGGATCGGGGTTCAAGGCCCAGCACAGCCAGGCTGCCACTGTTGGGCCCTTGAGCAAGGCCCTCAACCCTCCCTGCTCCAGGGGCGCTGTATCATAGATGCCCCTGCACTCTGACCCCAACCTCCTCAGTTGGGGTATGTGAAGAAAAATAATTCCACTGTGCTGTAGTGTATATGTGGCGATAATAAAGGCTATGCCCCTTGTTCTTCATTCATTCTCTCAACACCTAGGGGAAATTTAGCCTTGCCAGTCTGCCTAATTAGGTACTTTTGGATATGGAAGAGAACCAGAGAACCTGGAGAAAGTCCATGCTAAAACATGGAGAACATTCAGATCCACACAGACAATAATAAGAGGTCAGGATGATGACAAACTGTGCCCTCGTGCCACCACTGCTAACAGCTCACTGCTAACAGCTCACTGCTAACAGCTCACTGCTAACAGCTCACTGCTAACAGCTCACTGCTAACAGCTCACTGCTAACAGCTCACTGCTAACAGCTCACTGCTAACAGCTCACTGCTAACAGCTCACTGCTAACAGCTCACTGCTAACAGCTCACTGCTAACAGCTCACTGCTAACAGCTCACTGCTAACAGCTCACTGCTAACAGCTCACTGCTAACAGCTCACTGCTAACAGCTCACTGCTAACAGGGTGGTGGGCGGGGCTTAAATGAGTAATCCTGATTTCACACTACAGGCTGGTTACCATAAAATGTAAGTAATTAAATGAATAAATAAGGAAAATCTTTGTTGAATGCAAAGAGAAACAGAATTTATTTGTCATGTGATTCGTAGATAATCTGAGATGAAGAAATGATAAGATAGACTTTAGGTTTATGCATTTCAGGCTTGAAATCCCAAACATCTTTGCTCGTGCTTTGCTTAGCTTTCCCCTCCTCCCATGTTACATTAGATGCTGCAGGATTAAATAATCACGTCTGTTATTTTATTGCACAACACAGACCAAACTATCAAACTGCTGCATTTAGACTAGATGTAGCTACCTGGGTGTAAAAAAAAACAAAACAAACCGACCTCTTTTATGAAGTTTTCCTCCGTCTCTGGACTAGCTGACATCTCAAAACCGGGTTGGAAAAGATTTTAATTACACACGCTTGTTCTCTATAAATAAATAAAATAATAATAATAATCATAATAAAGCCGCGTGCACGCGCACGCTCTTTGCGTCATGACGTATAGGAGTCTGTCTGCGCGCATCTGCGTGCACGCGTCTCCTGCACAGACCTCGGGTGCACGCGCAGCATAAATGCAGCTCATTACTGTCTCATTAGTTTTTATTTTCCTTCTGAATGATAAATTATTCCCTTTATTTCTAGGGTCAGTCAATAAAATACCAAATGACTTCTGTGTAACATATATTTCAAACAATGTTACAATGTACACTGAATTATTCATGTTATGTGTTATGTATGTAATTAAAAGAGAAAAAAGTAATGTAGTCTTCTATTTCTTTAATGAATCAATGATTTTTAATGTGATTTAACAAGCAACAAATACAAATCTGTTGAGTGGGGGACTTACAATCGCATAAGTGTATGCACACTTATTCTGCAGCAATGTTCAGAAATAACCATTCAAACTCATGTATTAAAGGTGGGGTGTACGTTGTTTGAAAGCCAATGTTGACATTTGAAATCACCAAAACAAACACGCCGCTAACCCAAATGGGTCCCGCCCCTGTATTGATAGCTCCGCCCACACATACATACATAACCCAGGCAACTAATGGAAAGAAATGTGTCTTTATCATAGCTGAAGGGAAGAACAAAACGATTGTAGATAAACAAACAAGCAAAAATGACACACAAGCATAATCATGTAAAGGACAAAGGCATATATTAGTTCTGTGTAACAAAGCAAAACCAACGTTACTCACCTATCGAAAAGAAAAAAGCAACCTCTGCGTCTTCTACGAGGTTGCAACCTACTTCTTGCCTCATCGTAAGCCTTTTTTTCACTTTTTGTTTTTATCCACCATGTCAATGTTTCAATTGCTTTCGGATAATGTCACACATGTGCACTGAACACTCTTCCTTTCTGCTCATTGGCTACACGTTTGGTTTTGTCTGTCGGCCCGACTCGGTTTTCTGAAGCATTTCTCAAACAACGTACACCCCACCTTTAAGTGTTTAATAAAATGTTGTAATTTTGGGATTACAGGTCTATACTGTATAAGATCTTGGTTTCATCCAAGCCATGATCTGAATGGCACAGAATGTCAGCTAGAAAAGCATTCACACTGAAATAAAAACAGAAAATGCAATGAAAAGGCAATACACGGCTTTTTCGAACCTGGCATGAGGACAACATTCAACACATCAAAAAAAAGCATCACAACATTGCCCTTAAAGTGCATTATCTCTTCAGTAAAAAAAATAAGCAGGTTTTGCTTTTTCTAAGGATTAAAAAAATAAGTTTTCAGTCACAAATTTCCTGTTGCACTTAATTTGGCTTTGGTCTTTTGCTGTACTGTACTAGCGGAATGGTTGACAGACCTGACAGCATCGTTTTTAAGGCAGCACTGATGTCCATATAAAAATAATGTCCTTTATAGGCACAATCTCTTCATTCATAGTGAAGCAAATCCTCCGTCAAGTTTTCCAGAACTGTTAATAAAACCTCAAAGTGTTATATGGCTAAACCGCTTTTTAAACATGATTGTTTGCGTAGATTTTTCATTACACAAAATACAAAGAGTTTCCCTATTGATTGTCATATATTAATCATTATAGTGTATACAATCAATCATTCTGCACAGTCTTTTGGTCTGTGACAAAAAAAAAAAAACTACAATAAAATCATATATTTGTTGAACCCTTCATTGACCACACACAAATTCATGGTATTTCATGGAGCCAAGCTGTCTGAATACCTTATCGCATTTTGAGCACTGGTAAGGCTTCTCTCCAGTGTGTATTCTCATATGATTTTTAAGGCTGTTAGACTGAGAGAAACTGAATCCGCAAATAGTGCAGGGATACGGCCTTTCCCCACTGTGAGTCCTCTCGTGACTCTTAAGGTGGTTGGATAATCTGAATCCTTTGCCACAGGTGGTGCAGCAGTACGGCTTCTGTCCGGTATGCACTAGCTTGTGCACTGTAAGATGAGATGACTGAGTGAAAGACTTGCCACAATGCGAGCAGCTGTAAGGCTTTACTCCGGTGTGCACTCTCTTGTGTGTGTGCAGATGTGTTGATTGTGAAAACTGTTTTCCACATAAGTCACAGTAGTACGGCTTTTGTCCACTGTGTATCCTTTTGTGTACGATTAAAGATGAACATCTTTTAAATGTCTTATCACATCGAGAACACTTGTACGGTTTCTCCTCAGTGTGTACTTGCTTGTGAGTGTTTAGGTTTAAAGAATTTCTGAACATCAAACCACATTCTGAGCACTCGTATGGTTTTGAATGAGGATTTGCACAATTATGCCTTTGAATACCCAATGAGCTTGAGAATTTTCTTCCACACTTTTGGCAACATATATGATCCTCGCCAGTATGTACACCCTTGTGCACGTTAACATTTGATGCCTGCGTCTTGTCGGACTGAGAGCCGCCGTTAAGCTTCGAGTTGGAGTGCACCATCTGGTGTCTGTTTAGATTTGTGAAACGTAAAAAGGCTTTTCCACACTTTGTGCAATGGTGAGGCTTCACCCCAGTGTGCATGCTCTTGTGAAGTGTCAGGCATCCATGTCGTGCAAACGCTTTTCCACACTGTGTGCACTGGTAAGGCTTCTCGCCTGTGTGCACTCTCCGGTGCTCTTCCAGACTTGTTTGTCGGGCAAACGCTTTTCCACACTGTGTGCACTGGTAAGGCTTCTCATCAGAGTGAACGATCTGGTGAAGGCGCAATGTTGATTGTAGGGCAAAAGCTTTTCCACACTTTGTGCACTGGTAAGGCTTCTCCCCAGTGTGCACTCTCCGGTGCTCTTCCAGACCTGTTTGTCGGGCAAATGCTTTTCCACACTGTGTGCACTGGTAAGGCTTTTCCCCAGTGTGCACTCGGCGGTGCTCCAGCAAGTGCTTTCTTGCTGAAAATATTTTTCCACACACTGTGCATTTGTGACCCTTTCCTTCTATAAACACCCTCTGGTGGCTTCTGAAGGTTACCGGATTCTTGAAAGTCTTATCGCAGTGGCTGCAGTGATATGTCTTTTTTCCCATTTCCGGTACAAAAACTTTTCTACGGCTCTTTCCTTTAACCGGTTGTTTTTTAGGCCCTGACAGATCCCATTCATCAGACGATGAGTTGCTGGACTCGCCTGCAATTTCATGAGAGAGAAATATCAGAAATTTCATTCATTTCTTAGTCACAAATTAAATACAAATCTTTATGCAGAAATCGACATTAAGCTTTTTTGGGGTACATTTACATTGTATTTGTGCTATGACCAAAATCACTTGTACATAGTGTTTATTTATAACTGTTAAACATCATAAAAAAGAGAAAAGTAATGTAGTCTTTCTTAAAGTTCTTCTGATTCAGAGGGCTAAGAAAAGCACTCAAAAATCACAGGACAAGAGAGAATTATTTACGACTTATTTATTCTAGCTTTCTAGCTAAAACAGGTCAAGGATGTCTAGCAACATTTCACAAACAAAATGTTTGTAATTTTCATCATTTGCCTCAAGGGGAGGATGAATGTGTTTGGGGCCACTGGGTGAGGCTGGATGAGGTGGCAGGTAGGGCCACTGGGTGAGGCTGGATGAGGTGGCAGGTAGGGCCACTGGGTGAGGCTGGATGAGGTGGCAGGTAGGGCCACTGGGTGAGGCTGGATGAGGTGGCAGGTAGGGCCACTGGGTGAGGCTGGATGAGGTGGCAGGTAGGGCCACTGGGTGAGGCTGGATGAGGTGGCAGGTAGGGCCACTGGGTGAGGCTGGATGAGGTGGCAGGTAGGGCCACTGGGTGAGGCTGGATGAGGTGGCAGGTAGGGCCACTGGGTGAGGCTGGATGAGGTGGCAGGTAGGGCCACTGGGTGAGGCTGGATGAGGTGGCAGTTAGGGCCACTGGGTGAGGCTGGATGAGGTGGCAGGTAGGGCCAATGGGTGAGGCTGGATGAGGTGGCAGTTAGGGCCACTGGGTGAGGCTGGATGAGGTGGCAGGTAGGGCCACTGGGTGAGGCTGGATGAGGTGGCAGGTAGGGCCACTGGGTGAGGCTGGATGAGGTGGCAGGTAGGGCCACTGGGTGAGGCTGGATGAGGTGGCAGGTAGGGCCACTGGGTGAGGCTGGATGAGGTGGCAGGTAGGGCCACTGGGTGAGGCTGGATGAGGTGGCAGGTAGGGCCACTGGGTGAGGCTGGATGAGGTGGCAGGTAGGGCCACTGGGTGAGGCTGGATGAGGTGGCACGTAGGCCAATGGGTGAGGCTGGATGAGGTGGCAGGTAGGGCCACTGGGTGAGGCTGGATGAGGTGGCAGGTAGGGCCACTGGGTGAGGCTGGATGAGGTGGCAGGTAGGGCCACTGGGTGAGGCTGGATGAGGTGGCAGGTAGGGCCACTGGGTGAGGCTGGATGAGGTGGCAGTTAGGGCCACTGGGTGAGGCTGGATGAGGTGGCAGGTAGGGCCAATGGGTGAGGCTGGATGAGGTGGCAGTTAGGGCCACTGGGTGAGGCTGGATGAGGTGGCAGGTAGGGCTACTGGGTGAGGCTGGATGAGGTGGCAGGTAGGGCCACTGGGTGAGGCTGGATGAGGTGGCAGGTAGGGCCACTGGGTGAGGCTGGATGAGGTGGCAGGTAGGGCCACTGGGTGAGGCTGGATGAGGTGGCAGGTAGGGCCACTGGGTGAGGCTGGATGAGGTGGCAGGTAGGGCCACTGGGTGAGGCTGGATGAGGTGGCAGGTAGGGCCACTGGGTGAGGCTGGATGAGGTGGCACGTAGGCCAATGGGTGAGGCTGGATGAGGTGGCAGGTAGGGCCACTGGGTGAGGCTGGATGAGGTGGCAGGTAGGGCCACTGGGTGAGGCTGGATGAGGTGGCAGGTAGGGCCAATGGGTAAGACTGGATGAGGTGGCAGGTAGGGCCAATGGGTAAGACTGGATGAGGTGGCAGGTAGGGCCACTGGGTGAGGCTGGATGAGGTGGCAGGTAGGGCCAATGGGTGAGGCTGGATGAGGTGGCAGGTAGGGCCAATGGGTGAGACTGGATGAGGTGCCACGTAGGGCCACTGGGTGAGGCTGGATGAGGTGGCAGGTAGGGCCAATGGGTGAGGCTGGATGAGGTGGCAGGTAGGGCCACTGGGTGAGGCTGGATGAGGTGGCAGGTAGGGCCACTGGGTGAGGCTGGATGAGGTGGCAGGTAGGGCCACTGGGTGAGGCTGGATGAGGTGGCAGGTAGGGCTACTGGGTAAGACTGGATGAGGTGGCATGTAGGGCCAATGGGTAAGACTGGATGAGGTGGCAGGTAGGGCCACTGGGTGAGGCTGGATGAGGTGGCAGGTAGGGCCAATGGGTGAGGCTGGATGAGGTGGCAGGTAGGGCCAATGGGTGAGACTGGATGAGGTGCCACGTAGGGCCACTGGGTGAGGCTGGATGAGGTGGCAGGTAGGGCCAATGGGTGAGGCTGGATGAGGTGGCAGGTAGGGCCACTGGGTGAGGCTGGATGAGGTGGCAGGTAGGGCCACTGGGTGAGGCTGGATGAGGTGGCAGGTAGGGCCACTGGGTGAGGCAAATGTTTTCACTGTGAGATCACGTTTTCATTTTTACTACCAACACCATGGCGAGAGTCATTCAAAATCAAAAATGACCCAAAACCTCTACACTCACTTTGAATGAACCCCACATTCTTGATGATAATTTTGAACAATTCACAATCAGATCATCAATACAACAATAATATACTCAATGGAGAAAATAAACTCAAACTCACCGCTGCTGTATTGGTCATCAGAAGCCCCATCTTCTGGTTCATCTTCAGCTATTTTTCTACAATCCACCAGTCTCACAGAACACATCTTTAACAGAGCACGCAGTGATGGTTGGTCTCCATAAAAACTAGATATTCCTGAAACTTTGACACAAATAAAACATCTCCAAAAGACAAAAAGGATGCTCGAGCAAAATTGGCAGATTACACTGGCGTTACAGAGTAATATCAAGATCATCTTTCTAATCATAATTACCTCCAGTATGCACATTTCCATCTGAGATTACGTTTGCATCCAGGCCCTGTATTTTCCTGAAGTCCACCAGTTTCACTGTACACATCCGTAACAGAGCTGGTTCTGTATGCTGAGCTTGACGAGTACAACACAAAGCCTCAGAGATGAGACTGGGTACATCTTCCATAACCTGCATTTCTGGCAGTGTCTCTGCCGCTACCTGTAATTTTTAAAGAAAATATATGGAGCATGTAAGGAATAACACCAATGTGATAAAACCCAACCTTTTCATTCCTGCCAGCTGACTCCACCTCTCCTGTTAAAATTTGTGCTTTGACTTCAGTGTGCTTTCACTTTATTTATTTTAATATATCGTCTTCTGGTAAAGTAGGTTCCTGACTTTTGTGTACTTTCTGCTTAACATCACTTTGTTCTAGAGTTGTGTGATTGGAATTTTGTTATATTCTATAGCATTGTTGATCTACTAGTGTTGGTCTTTGCTTAGTTGTTCTGTCAGCTGATTAATCAGGAGTAGTTTCAGTCTCCCTTAAGGTGTGAATTGTGATCAGGGCTCTGTAGTCCTTTTCCTCACTACCCTTGGACTCAGCCAAAGATAATTTCCTCTCCTCTATTTCCTCAACCATGGACTTTCTCTGCCCTCTGTCCACCAAACCCAAGAAAACTTCTTTTTCCGCTCCTTGGCTTTCAGGTGTGTTGCGCAAAAATCGAACAGTGATAAGATCATCTGAGAGAAAGTAAAAGAAATCACAACTTGATGCAGATCTTGATTCTTATCGTACAGTCCTGGCCAAGTTCACCTCAGATGTGACTTCTACCAAAACTTCCTTCTACAAGGAAAAGCTTTGGCAAAAACAAAATACAAATCAAAAATATATAGAATGTCAAAAAATCACTGGGTGATAACAAGCCGCCCTGCACGTGACAAAGCGTGAAGACTATCAGAGACGACATAGGCAACAGTGTGCACCTTTGTTTACACTGCCTGAGCAAACAATGAACCTACCACCCAGTCTAAACCATCTGATGGTGAGAAAACACTGACCTATTCACACCTTACAGCTGCTCAGCATCAATAAAATCAGGACCGGACAAAGCTGTGTGCTGATGAAAGAGTATGACTGTCTTCACACCTATATTTGACCTCTTCTCTTTCTCTACCAACTGAATCAATCATCTTGATGATTCAGTGAAAATACAGTGTTGAGAACCCAAAGCATCACATGACGATGCCACAAGCCATTCCTACATGCACAGCAATACTAAGGAACAGCTTATTTGTTGATAACTTATTTGGTCCCCATTTCACACCAAAGCCACCCTACTACACTTAGTCTCCAAACAAACAAACAAACATCTGGTGCAACAGCTGTCAGGTGGCATGGGTCTCGTTCTAATTCACTTTTACACACATAGCACAAATGCAGCATCTACACATTGGTATTAGCATTGATCCAGCTTACTACATACTGCACTAACATGAGCAAGATAGAGATTTATATAAACATATAAACACCGAGAAACATGTTTAAGATGGTTAAGTGACATACCTCTAAAAAGCAGAAGGAAGAACGGTCAACAGACGCGCATGCGCAGTGGGAGACCTATAACTTCCTGTAGCAACCGGACAATATGGCTAATAAAGCTTAATGTCAATCAGAATAAACTCAGTCCTTCACCTTTTACTTCATTAAACATTTGAAAATTTACATTGTTGTATCCAATGTAGAAGGATTTTTAGACCATTATTACTACTAATAATAATGTTTTGCTAATTTGTGCTAACTGAGCTTAGCTAACGTTCACGCATGCGCGGTAGAAACGGGGCCGCTGCATATCTATCCACAAGGATATTTATTTGTTTGTTTGTTTGTTTAATATATGTATTATTTAACATTTACGTTATTAAATGGAGTTTAAAATGCACACATTAAAATGTTTTTTAATAACAGTTCATTTTGAGTTAAATATTCATTAATATATATATTAAATATTCATAAGTTAAAATATTATACACGCGCGTAATTGCATAGATGTTGTGATAAATCCGAGGAAATTGTTTAAAACGTGTTCAATGTGCATGTTTTTGCATCGTTATAAATTTAATATAACAAAATGTCACCCGATGTCAAAAGCACTGATTGTATTTAAATCTGACTCAAAAAATAAATTAAATAATACATTTGAAATAAATAAAATAATTAAGTATCAGTTACCTTAATGTTAAAAAAAGAAAGAAAGAAAGAAAAGAAGAAAGGAAAAAAGAAAGGAAGCATTACATAATTACATGTCTAAAATGATGTCTACAGAACATAATTTACCCGAAGCTAAATTATGATTAATGAGTATTTTATTTTTAATTATTGTTATTTATTTTGACGATTATTATTACTATTAGTTATAATAATTGTTGTAGTTTGAGGTTTTTATTTTGAAAAAAAGATCCTTTCTAAAGTCACCCGGAAGTAAAATCAGCAAATTTGTCTATTGTTGTTTGGTGTAAATGACATCGAATCTCTAACATTTTACCTCCAGGAAGTTTTTAAGAGGCGTTGAAAGCGTGGGACTGTTTACACTTTACAGTTCTCTAACAATCTTCCTGTTGTTCTAAACGGCGCATTAGGTTCATCGACGTGTGTGTGAGAGACAGATGATGCAGCTGCAGTCTATGGCGGAAGTGTGCAGTTTAAACTCAGAGGGTTTGTGGTGTGGGGACGAGGTTCAGCACTCAGATCAGACTGATCTAAAGATCTGTGCAGTCAAACTGGTGGACATCAGGAAAATACAGACACTCGATGGAAACACAATGTCCGAAAAACTTCCTTCTGGAGGTAATTAGGAACAGAATGATGATGATGATGATGAAGAAGATGATGATGATTTTGTTTTGATGATGGTTTCTTTGTGTTTTTAAGCTCCAGGTGAATCCACCATGTTTGATGGAGACCAAGAGACACTCCAAGCTCAGATAAAGATGAGTTCGGGGAGACTGATGGATTACAGAAAAGTAGAAGCTGAGGGTAAGTCAGAAGATTGGCCTATGATCATGAATAAGATAAGATAAGATAAACCTTTATTCGTCCCACAATGGGGAAATTTCACTGTTACAGCAGCCAAGAATAATAAAATGCAAATATATATAAAAAGAATGGAGACATGATATAATATACAGTATGTACAAAACAAAATGTATAAAAAGATGTATATTGCACATACTGTAGGTAATATTGCCCGTTTTTCACAATTTCTGTTATTGCACATGTTTAAAATACTTTGTTGCTTTGTTTTTGTTTATTATTGCAGTTAAAAACAGTAATATGTGTATTATGGTGACTGGTTTACTGCGAGCAGCTTTGATTGTAAAGTCTAATAGCAGCAGGGAGAAAAGAGCGACTATAAACATATAGAACACAACAGATTTCATACCGTCTTTGTTAGCAGATCACGCTTGTATCGGAATTGATGTTGGATTTTGGGGAAATAATTCATTTAAAGCTCGTTAAAAAAAACAGGAGTTTGGTACTTAAATCGTGCAATTTTACAAAAAATGTGTTAAAACAAACTGATAATAGTTTCTCAGTTACTTTTGTGATGTTTTTAATTTTTTTTGCACGTTGCACACTTGAAATGGTCCAGGAGATTAAAAAATGGCCCAAAAAAAAAAAGCAAGTCAGTTGTCTGCCTCAAGAAACCTCACTACAAACTCAATGGGCAATAATTTTGCTTCTGCTACCTTTATTTAGAGCTCATGTATAAAATACATCAATTAAAATATGATTAATAGCTCATAAAGGTCCAATCATACAGCAAAACACTAAGACTGAACGTGTTCCAGCTGGTGAAGGCAGCTCTGTGAACTCTGATGACCTTTTACTTTAGCAACTTTGGCTTGTTTTGAATACGTCGACGATGAATTTAATCACAGTGAGGTTATTGCTTCCACTGAGTATATAAAATGGCTCTGGTTGGAGCTGAACATATTTCGTCATAATTTCCAAAGTATGTGGAAAGTTCATTGTAAGTGAAGCTACTGTAGATGGGACATTTCGGCTGATTATTAGATTAGATTCAACTTCATTGTCGTTATTCAGAGTACAAAGTACAGGGCCAACGAAATGCAGTCAGCATCTAAGCTGGAATTAGAAATAATATTATGAATATATATAATTATGTATGTACTGTGGGTATATATATTATATATAAATACAGTGATGTAGGATATTCAGACCTCTAGAATGAAATATTGGAAGCTTTTCATATTAAAGAAATGAGCTATAGCTTGTGAAACATGTCTGGTTTTTAATAACCATAGGAAAATTTGGCTCTAACAAACCTAGCTTGGTTTAAAGACGTTGTCTTTTTTTTGTTTGTTTGTTTTGTTTCAATATTCTAGATAAATCCAGCAGGTTTGATGGAGACCAGCAAACACTTCACGCTCAGTTAAAGATGAGTTCAGTGAGGCTGGTGGATTGTGGAAAAATCCAAAGCAGTAAATCAGCAGCTAAAAGTGATCCAGAAGGTGAGGCTTATGATCCCGAATCCAAGAACAATGGTTTTATTCTTTTGTGTAAGTCATTCTTCATTTATATTTACAGCATTTGGCAGACGCCCTTATCCAGAGCGACGTACAGAAGTGCTTAAATCTCTAGCATTGGATACATTAATGCTGGCTCATTAGATTAGATCAGATTAGATTCAACTTTATTGTCATTACACATGTACAAGGTAACGAAATGCAGTAGGTTACATACTTAAGATACCATGAGTTTAAAACATTGTTCAAAGTTACAATGAAAAAGTGTCAAAGGTTGTGTGTGGGTTTTTTTTTTTAATAAATGCAAAAGATAAGGAAAGAAGTGCTAGTTAAAGTGTTTCCGTAATAAGTAGGTCTTCAACCGCTGCTTGAAAATAGCCAGTGACTCCGCTGTCCGGACCTCAAGGGGAAGTTTGTTCCACCACCTCGGTGCCAGAACAGAGAAGAGTCTTGTAGTACACTTGCCTCTTACCCTGAGAGATGGTGGGACCAGTCGAGCAGTGCAGGTAGATCGGAGGGTGTGGGGTGCAGTGCGAGGGTCATAGTGAGTCACAGTTTCCTTTTGAATGTGAGGAGCAGTGAAAGTGAAGATGGAGTGCGTTATTTTAACAAAAAAAATTCCAAGTCTGAAATAACACACCTTTTCATTTACCCACAACTTTCTTGCTCAGTCATATTAGTTGTTAACTATGTTCATGTTTTGCTCGAGCTTCGAGCCTTTCCTCAGCTGTAAACAAGCAAAGAACTCAAATTTCTTTATGATGATCCAGAATTTTACTACAAATTTTTAATACAGTCTGAAATAAATAATATAAGTATTTATAAGGAAAACGTATTAGGCAGAAATGACAATACATCGAACCATTTTATACGTAAAAAGGCCTCTAATGATGAGAGAAGGTCTGAACTAAACAAGGACGATATCTGGCTTAATTATTTGCCTTTGGAAACACATCTGTGTTGTTTTTAAGCTAATTGGGTGGTGTTTTTTTTCTTCCTCAGCATCTTACAGAATCTGCAACAGTTTTTATATACAGTGATGTAGGCAATTCAGCAAGTGGCCTCTAGAATGAAATGTTGGAAGCCTTTCATATTGAAGAAATGAGCTATAGCTTGTGAAACATGTCTGGTTTTTACTAACCATAGGAAAATTTGGCTCTAACAAACCTAGCTTGGTTTGTCTTGCTAAGGCAGCACATGTACTAAAATTGGAATGCTACAGAAAATATTAGCATGGCCCCTGCGCAAGGATGACATGCAAAATTGTGACACCCTAACCCTAACGCGTTACCATATTTTTGGGGATGTGGTAGCTTAAGTTAATGTGTTGGACTACTGATCGTAAGATCATGGGTTAGTACCCCAGGACCAAGCTGCCACTGCTGGACCCCTGAGCAAAAGCCCTTAACCCTCAACTGCTCAGTTGTAAGTCACTCTGGATAAAGGTGTCTGCTAAAAGCCGTAACTGTCTAAAAAGTCTTTAATTACGTAACATGCTGACGTCTTTACTGACACGGTCCTTCAGACAACGTTCTACTGTAACTTTTTATCTTGGGTGAAAACTGTAATGTTTGGGAATCTAAAACGATGTATGTATTTATTTATTTTACATGGTCGACATTAGCTAATGAAGCAGTGGCACAAAACCTCTTTAGCCTTTTTTTTATGTACTTGGACAAACATTAAAAAAATAACTTAATTTCAATAAAATCTTTTGTTTTATTAAATGTCGGTACGTCTTCATAAAAACATACTGCTTCAGTCCAGTTTTGCTTTAACAACCTGATCCTGCTTTGAGCACATTTTCTTCTCTGGTTTCAGGTCAAATCAGCAGGTTTGTTGGAGACCAGCAAAAACTGGAGGCTCAGTTAAAGGTGTGTTTGGTGAAGCTGGTGGATTGCAGGAAGGCAGCAGTCGAAGGTGAGTCAGAAGACGAATCCAGCTACAGAAAGTTCATTTCGTCCGGTTAGTATTTGTGTTTGGATTTTTAAATATAAATGCACTAAAAAAAGAAAAAACTGAATGCAAACATCTGGACTCAATAAGAATTAGCTTGTGGTCACCGTGTTTATGGAAATGTTCATGTAATTGAAAACGAATGTCAGTCAGTTACAAAATGACACAAATATCTCGTTGATCTTGTTGGACAGATGACCTCGTGTGTGTCTCAAGTTTATTCTGCTGTAAAGTGGAGTTTATTTTTGTCTCAACGACTGCAACTTTTCCCAGGACTTGTAGCTTCTCGACAGATGTGGTCGGTTTTGGCCGACATGGCGTTGTCAAGACGACCAAACATCTCCACCTTGGTCTCATCAGTCCAACTAATAAAGATGCCTGAATCGCACCGCTGTTGCTACCTATGAGCTGATATCGGGGGCATGTGGTAGCCTAGTGGTTATATTAGATTAGATTAGATTAGATTAGATTCAACTTTGTCATTGTGCAAGGTACATGTACAGAGCCAATGAAATGCAGTTAGCATCTAACCAGAAGTGCATAGATGGCTTGTTTACAAGTGGCAGTGTAATAAATAAGGGTATGAGGTTATACAGAAGGTGTAGTAATATGTACAGGGTACCTGAATAAGGGTATATAGTGTGGTTTTTATATAAGTATGATACAGTATGAAGTGGTATGGCAGATAGCTGTACAAAAGGAACGTCACTATGAATATATACATCTATACGGAATAAATATATATCTAGACAGAATAAATATGGATGGACATACAGAAGTGTAATGATAGTTTTTGGGTGTTGCGAGGATGGATGATTTTAAAGTGCAAAATAGTGCAAAACACAGAAGAAAAGTGACAGTACAGTGGTGATTGTTACCACCATATCAGCTGCTCAGTGCAGAAACAGCCGTGGGAAAGAAGCTGTTTTTCAGTCTGTTTGATTTGGCTCTGAGACAACGGTAGCGTCTGCCCGATAGGAGAAGTGTAAACAGTCTGTGTTTGGGGTGAGAGGGATCAGCCATTTCTGTTGTAGTGGAGTGCTTTGGCACCGGCACGATGGTAGCAGACTTGAAGCAGGTGGGGATTGCCTGGGCCAAGGACAGATTAAAGATATCCGTGAAGACCTCGGCCAGTTGCTCCGCACATGCTCTGAGTACACGACCAGGGATGCCATCAGGGCCATCTGCTTTCCTTGCATTCACCATTCCCAGGGTGGCGCACACTTCAGAGGTGGAGAGTGTAAGTGGCTGCTCACCTAGTAACGGCTCTGTTTTGAGCAAGGGCTCCATATTCCCCTTAGGAATAGGTGTTGGGCTACCTATCGGAAGGTTGTGAGTTCGATCCCAGGTCCACCAAGCTGCCACTGTTGGGCCCCTAAGTAAGGCCCTTAACCTTCAATTGCTCAGCTGTATAAAAAAAATGAGATAATGTAAGTCGCTCTGGATATAAGGGCGTCTGCCAAATGCTGTAAATGTAAAAGAGAGACAAAAGAACCTTCTTTTGTGGTCTTTGCCATTATTTGAGGCATTAACAGTTAGCAGAAAAGGTGTCAACGGGGTGATAGCCAACGTCTTTAGTCGTATGACGACGGAGCGTCTGCACATGTTTATTCGAACAGAACAGAGAATTCCTCTGCCTCAAACAAAGGATATCGAGAGGTCGCAGACGAAAGACATCACGGAATCAATGCAGCCTGAGTTTACTGTATTCTATATACATCCGAGGATTTGTAGGATCTTTGTAAACCTACAGTGTGCTCCATTTTGTTTTTGAGAGTCACGTGACACATTTCTAAACTTAATTGATTGATACCTATCTCGAAAGCTCTTCACTTGTAATGGTGAGTTTAAGATTGTTTGTTGATGGCTTTATAATCATCCCTTCCAGATAGAACAGAAGGTTAATATAAAGAATAATAGAAAGGTTAATAGAATACAAAATTCAAGATTAATTTTAGATAGATTTAGTTCACAATGTGTATGTATTTATCCCCAATGAGCAAGCCTGAGGTGACTCAGGTGACTATGGGGAGGAAAAACTCCCTTAGATGGTAAAGTAAGAAACCTTCAGAGGAACCAGACTCAAAGGTGAACCTCATCCTCATATGGGTGACACTGGAGGGTGTGATTATAAATATACAGTCTGATAAATGTATTGATGCAAAAGATCACACGGAGTTCACGTCTCCTCTTAGTATTGCAGAATCTTAAGATATGTTGTGTTTCGAGTTTTATCATCACATGAGATTATTGGTTATTTATTATAAGTTGGTGAAGTTCATACTTTGAGCACATTTATCCATTTAAAGTTGTATTTTTTTCTCATGACATTGCAGGCAAGTCCAACCAGTCTTCTGATGAAGAGGATGAAGAGCAAACGATCAAAAGAAAGTCCCCCAGAAAACTAAAGTTTGGGAGGAGCTCGTATGCGTTACATCTTTCAGGCGAACATATTGTACTTTGTAAGGGACAAAGGGTGTTTCAGTGCAGCGGGTGCAGTGAGAGGTTCAGTAGTTCATTAGACTTTAGAAGACATCAAAACATGCATCCGGAGGAGAAGGCGTACCAGTGCACGCGCTGTGGAAAAGATTTCTCACAGCGATCACAAGTGCGAAGACACCAGAGGGTTCACGCTGGAGAGAAGCCTTAAGAGAGCAGAACAACGTTTCACTACCTATAGTGCACACCAGAGTAAAGTATCACAAGCGCTCTCGGTGTGATGAGGCAATTCTTCACCGTTCCGTCGAACAAAGAACGCACAGAGGACTGAAGCCTTGGCACTGTGATCTCTGTGGAAAACAGGTTACACAAACATCATCTCTCAGTGCAGCTCAGACTCTGTCATAGCATCTCACAGTGTACAAACTGCTGCACACTGGCCAGAAGCCTTACAGCCACTTTATCTACCAGCAAAGAATTCAGAACAACCAGCCAGAGAAGATTCCTGCTCCGGGAAAGCCTTAATGCTACTCTGTGTGTCCCACAGCCTAGAAACACGCTAGAAAGAAGCCTCGTCTGCACTCTAAATGTGTTGGAGCGTCGGGCAGAAACAAGAGCAAACGAGAGTCTTTATTACTTAACACAAGGGCAGCACGAGACATAAAGTGCACAATAAACCCATAACTACTCACGAATATCACAGCAAAGAAGAACATGCATCTGAATATACATTGTGCCTGTTATTTACAGACTGAGACTGAGGCTCTGTCCAGATTAGCTACACGAAAAATACTTTACTCTTGCTGAAGCGTCTTGTTTAACGACGGTCTCTGTAACGATTTTTTTGGTCATTCTTGCTGTTTCGACAGAACAGGAAATTTAACCGCATACTTAGCGGTTTGAGTTTTGCTCTAAAACAAACGAAGAAAGTGATTCATGTAAAAATTTTAAAATAATTTCATTTAAACTTCTTTCTATAATACTATTTTAATTAAAATATGTGCAAATTATTATATCGTCCTTAAGCACAATTTATTCAATTAATGTTTTTTTTTTTAAGTAATTTTTTTGCATTATTTGTAGTGAATGTGAATTGACTTCTTGGCAATATTAATGTAATGAAAAGTGTTGTATGGTGTTTCCTGAAGGATTTCAATAAAATAAATAAATAAACAAAGCCTTATGTTTTGAAATACCCACTTAAACTTCAGAGCCTGTATCCCTAAAGAATTTTTGTGCAAAAAGTGGCTCCTAGCGGCCAAATTCTAAGAAAATTCTCAGTCATGATGTTTTCTTAGAATTTCCCCTAAAAGTGACATGAAAATCCCAGTTAATATAAAAGCTATTCCTCAAGATTCCTAGTGCTTAAAAGGGCTCCTAAGGCGAGATCTGCTAAGAGCAGGGAAGAGGACTTTTAGTGGCTTAGGAGTTCCCCTAAGCAGCTGCACAAAATGGCCAACAGAGGAGGCAGGAGAGATGTCCTGCAAACACTGGATGACAGGGAATTATTGAGACGCTACAGATTGGATCGTGCAGGAATCATGTTTGTGGTGGATCTCCTTAGAGATGCAATTATTTCACCAACTCGATGCCTCAATGCTATTACACCGGAGAAGAAAGTAATCACAGACATTGATAAAAGCTGAGCCGTGTTACCCTCGTTAAGACCACACTGAGTTGTAACGTTGTAATTTCTACTTAAGGACAGCCCCCTGAGATAGGCCATCTTGTTTTCAATGGGGTCCATATGGGAGTGAAAGTACAAAATATGCCAGCTAGGATATTAATATGAGCAAATAAGACACGAATCATTATTTGAACAGGGTGTAATGAGCTTAAGTTTTCACATATTTTAGATTCTAATGTTAGGCTATAACATGTAATGTATAACATGTAATGTATAACATGTAATCTAATGTAGGCTATAACCCTACAGCTTACTATTCATTTTCCAGATATTTTCTTGAATGTGAAATATTTACAATTACAGTCTGCATAAGATTAGTGTATAAGTATGTTTATTGATTTGAGGGTACATCCTTTGCTCATTATCACCAAACGTTCATTTTCATCAAACTTGTAGGATCAACCAATCACGGCTTTTGAAATGATGAGTCATACCTAGCAAAAGCAGTCTGACAGACTTCAAAACCAAGCAGTAGATTTTATTTTCAGGTCTGTGTGGCTCTTCTCTCCTCCTCATTTTCACCAGTTTAGTCTTCATTTATCTAGAAATGCAGCTAAGCTCATGTTAACAAAAGGATGCAAATGTTGCACTTTTTCTACCCATCAGCAGTTTCAGTATTATCAGTGTGTAAAGTGATTAACAGAAATGATGCTTATAGAGAAGGTCATAGCAGCTTACTAAAGATTCACTCCATACTAAACTATATTTTATACATTTAGAGATTGGCCTTATTCGTGTGTTAATTATTATTAACAATATAATACATGTATTATATGTAACTTACGTGTATAACTTGATGATTGACATACAGTCCTTGTAAGTAAGGTCGGTACCTTGTGTGTGTGGATTGGATCCCTTTTGAGTCTGGTTTCCCTAAAAGTGTAAAGATATTTGCATGGAAACTGTTTCTTCTAACTTAATCATTACTGATACAAATTTATATCAAATAAATGGAATTTCTTTGAATTTTGTTGCTTTTATTTATTCTGTACAGTGTGCTTTACATGAATTGGCCGTAAGGTGTCCTGATTATATGGGAAGGAAAAAATGTAGTTTTAATATTATGAATATTTTTACACACACTCACACACACACACACACACACACACACACACACACACACACACACACACACACACACACACACACACACACACACGTCTATATTTTTCTACTTTGTCGCCACCTGTTGACGTCTTTCCGAATTGATTGTATTCTCGTATCCATGGCAACTTCACCGGATGTTGCTGTGCTTGTGCGACTAATGAAATCGTGTGTTTTTGCTGAGTTTATTTTTTAATATTGTCCTGTTTATGTTAGTTTATGTTTTAAGTTAAAAAAAATCGATTCGCTTATAATCAAAAGTCGGCAATATTTGTATCCAGACTGAGTTTTAGTTATTTGTTTTCATTAGTTTTACTGTCTGCGGTCTGAGATGGACAGGATGAAGAGTGTGAGCAACAACAATAAGGGACTGTGGGACTGTCCACGATTCAAGTACAGCAAGGACACTCAGGAATTAATACAAGGTATGTTTTTGTGGTGTTGACTGATTGGTTATTTTATTGATTGATTGATTGATTTTCTGTGTGTGTGTGTCTGTCTGTCTGTGTCTCTGTCTGTCTGTGTGTGTCTCTTTGTCTGGGTCTGTGTGTGTCTGTCTCTGTGTCTGTCTGTCTTTATGTGTGTCTGTTTGTCTGGGTCTGTTTGTCTGTCTTTCTGTCTGTCTGTGTGCCTGTGTGTCCACAGTCATGATGAGAGAATCACGGCTCACCAACTTTCAACAGCGACAGATCAACACTGAGCTGAAGAGTAAGATTTTCATGTACTTCAAAATGTTTTAACTGTTCACCTTTTTATGAGTTGCAGGTCTTGTTTGAGGTACACACATTTATCTGTATACAAATCAGGACTAAGTCAACTAATATTATTATTAATGCATTTCTTCTCATATGTTTTCTTTACTGGAACAAACATTTAATGGTCAATCTTTGTAGGGGGGATGATGATGATGTTTTTTTTTTTAACATTTATGGAAGAAGACTCCAATGTTTGTTATAGTAAGTGTTTCCACATGGGACAGTCTTGAGGACTTCTAGCTTTTCAGTAACATGACCAGCTGTGTCATTTGTCATTCATAATTCATTTTCAAGAAGTAATTGTTGACAAATTGCTTTGGTATCATCTCACTACCCCATCTGTGATTGTTTTTATATACTCTCATAGGTGTTTTATTCCTAACACACCAGCAGCTCTGACAGTAGCCCTGTCCTTCATATCCATTATTATTATTATTATCATTATCATCATCATCATCATTAATTATTATTATTATTATTATTAATACATTTTATTATTAATACAGTTAAGCATGAATTTTTCTAAACCGGTTCCCTTTCTGTTGGTGTGCCAGATGGTGGCACCTTACCACTGATCTGTAAGCCTACATCATCTGCAGCATCTACAAAACCAGAGATAAGAATCAGCAAAGGCCCAGTTGTCTCATCCAGACCACAGAGACGCACCGCAGAGAAATGCTGTGCAGGGGACAACTACACACGGGAGCGATTTCGGCCCAGAGCTACACGTATGCGACAGCTGCAACTCACTAAATACGACATATGTGTTTCACAGTAGTTTCTGAAGCATATGCTTTAAGATAAATATCCCTCTTGTCTCCCCGATGCCTCTGGCTGAAGGTGACCTGGAAAAAGAGAAGCACAGGCTGCAGAACATCCTCGCGACAGGTCAGGAAGAAGCACAGCCTTCGCTGTCCCACACAAGACCTCCTAACAGAGTGGAGGACAGTGAGATAGACAGGTTCCAGGAGGGTAAGATTAGCAGTACAATGCATATTTCTGAATGTTCTTAAACTTTTTTTTTTTTGCAAATCCAAAGGGTGACTCGATTTGAATTGGCAGTTAGCTCTAAAAATGTTTAGTGTAAAAATGTTTAGGGTGTTTTAACTATTAGGTTAGCATGTCATTTGTGACACGGCTTTGGTTGAATCCATACCGTACAGTTCTCGATGAGATTGAAGAGAGAAGGCGGTTTTTGGAGGAGATGATTGCTCTTGGAAAAGGAAGCCAGTATCATCACATCATTAACACAGAAATATCTCAGGTAAAACATTATGGTTATATCTTCCAGCAAGAAAGTAACAAAAATTAAAAATCAACGTTCAACATCATAAATATGTCTTTTGTGAAGCAGTCGTTTAATCAACGTGTGCTAAATATTGAACGGAAGCTAGTAGAGGCATCGTCTAATCTGCTCTTTCCATTTAATTTCTATCTGTATTTTAGCTATATTATATTAAGTTGTTCTTAAATTGGGATTCAGAGACTCTCGAGAATCTTGAAGTATAGTTTCACTCAAAAGAATAATTTCACCTAAACCTTGCTCAAAAAACAAGCAGGCTATCCCTACTGGCGGATATATGAGCCATCGTAATAGAAGGTTCTGTGGCCCTAATATTTATCCCAATTAGCATCAAACACAATTAATTTAATATCATTTCTTAAGAACCTCTGCAGTTTGCTTTCAGTACGTCTCTCTCAAGACCTCTCGTTTGAATTAAACAGAAATCTTGCTTGTTTCTTCCATCGCCAGTCACTAACATTTTGTTCTGGGATCTGTGTGTTCTGTCTAACGTTCACAGAAAATCCGTGAGCTTGAGCTGATTGACAGGGCGCGCAGCGAGGCAATGAGTATGGAAGAGGAAAAAATGAAGAAAGCTGAAGAGCAGAGTTAATGTAGCAGACAATATTTCTCTCTCTCTCTCTCTCACACACACACACACACACTTCAAAAAGACAAACAGACAGACACACACAGACACACACACACACTTCAGTACTGCCTAGTTAACGGTCTAAGACACTACATGATTTTAGGACATCTGTAAATTGTTTATTTTATTGCTTGAATGATGACCCATATATTTCACTGGAGTGAAAGACAGACATTAAGTTTCTACCGGTGTTGCTGTTCATTTAATTAAAATGATCCTTTTTACATCCTGCAATAATGTTTGCATGTTTTTAACACATTTTATGCAACAAAAGCCCTTTTTTTTAAACTTATAGAGGCACAAAGACTCAAAAAAATGTAGAGTAAGGCTATTAACAGAATAACGGACGAAAGACAAACAGAAACGTCAACCCCTAGGTTGAGACGCATATACGTGTTCTACATCAAGACTGACTTTATAAATACATAAACAAGAGTCAGACAGACATTGAAAACTAAAACCGAACCTTACGTTAAGACTCAAAAAGGCAAGGATTAAACATGGCACTGTAAAAGGTAGCATTTCCATGGCTTTGTAAAAATGCTGAGCAATCTCAGTGATGCTGGTATGTGATGCGATGCTCATTGTAGTCACATGACCTCAACTGAACCCAGTTAAGTTTCATCCGTCTGTTCCAACCCAGATACATTTAAATCGTGTTCCTACAGAGAAAGTGCATTGAATTATAGGAAATAGCTTTGAATGAGTGTTGCATTAGATATGTTAGTAACCGTCTGTCTCACTCTCTAGCACCAGACTGTTCATGTATAAATATTTGTTTTTAAAAGCCTGCAGGTTTTGCTCAGCCACCTGTTAATACATCACCTCGTACGTTTAGAAGCTGCCAACCCCATGAGAACTTTGAGGAGAACAACTATTTAATCAATAGGCAAAATATTTTTCTACATATGCTGTATCTCGATCGTTGAGCCATTCGCAGGCTTCGGTAGAGAAGAGTCGGTGTCGAGTCTATAACGAACTCAGACGATGAGTTCATTTACGAGTCACTCAGGAGCTCCTGGTTACACGGCTCCAATTGGCCATATAAGACGTTTGTTTATACATCTATAATCACTCTCTCTGAAGATGGGTTCCCATTCGAGTCTGATTTCTCTCAAGGCTTCTTGATACCATCTAAGAGAGTTTTTTCTTTGCAACCGTCACCTCGTGCTTGCTCATTAAAGAGAACTGCAAATAGATCTACAGAAAAATGTTCTGTTCAGTAAAGCTGCTCTGAGACAAAGTCCTTTGTTATAAAAGCACTATACAAGACGTCTTAAAACGCATGAATACACTTTACACAGCACCACAACACACCAGGAGATTTTAGTTAAGTATCTAAAATGCATGATTGAGCAAACAAAACCTTTCATACCTGATTCTAATAATTCTGGCTTTTCCTTTTCAGCAAAATGACAAAATGTTCTAATCTTAAAGAGACTTCTTTGTGGTGCTGTGATGGGAATTCAGGAACATCAGGGTAGGAACTACTTGCGATTCAAATGCATGCAAAACAAATAGATTCTAAAGTTGAGGCAAATCTGTAGTTTTCAGAACTAAATACAGCAGAAATTGTCACCAGGATCTTTACAGGCCTCCGCACTCATGTTCCAGTGCAAAACTCAGAAAATAGAAACGGCAAACACTAAAGCACGTCTTGGGCTGATCGACCGTTCGTGAGAAATGACATTTGCTTCAGATTTGTATTTAGCAATGAAAATGTATGGGGTAAAAGCCATTGTTGGCGCTGACACTGCACTGATGTACAAAGGTAAGCTCTAATGAGAACTGCTCAGTTTGCACCCAGACAATTTGGTGTCTTCTTTTTACTCATCACAGAGTCCAGGATGAACATGATTTAGCCTTATATTTAAGCGCGTGTGTCCGTCCATATCTCGTGCTCAGCTTTTTTCTTTCCGTGGACTTGGGCTCTTTGCGACGTCACCTTTATGGCTCAGCCTTTTCAGCACCTTCATGGGTTTAAACTTCCCGGGCTTCTTCCTGTGTTCACCCTCTCCATGGAAGTCTGAAAGAAGACAAGGATTGCTTAGTAAAGCATTAAACGTACAAACATAACATGTACTGTTTATCCCGAACGTCGTCTATAAATAGGGCATGGACGACAGGATGGTTTTTTAGTGTAATCTGATGAAGATCGCTACATGGAATGTGCAGAAAACTTTTCAGGTTCTGCAATGACAATATCTAAGAGAGAAAGAAAGAAACCAACAAAAAGAATCTACCTTTTTTCTTTAACATGGCAGCCACTAGCTTATCCTCCTCCTCTTCCCTAAAGAAAAACAGAGCTCTTTAGGACCCTGAGGCTGACAGTGTAGTAAAATAATAGAAATGTAAACTAGTCTTATGTGAGTGTAATGGATACCTCTGTCTGTCCTGATCCATGCTGTTGATGATCTGGTTCCTCTGCTCGATGGTGGTCACCAATTCCTCCATCAGCTGCTTCTCCCGGTCTCGATCCTCATCGTTCCACTCTTTCTCTAACAGACAGAATGAAATACCCCCTAATTCACTCTGCACTTTCTATAAGGTACACAAGAGACCCGTTCACCCTTCCTGCTGTTCTCATGCCTAATGTAGTAGGACATGAACTTCAGCCTTTGAAACGTGTGTGTTTTTTTTTTTGTTCACCTGCTAATATTTGCTGAAAACTCTGTATTTCCTAAACAAGACTCAAATAACAGTGTTTGGCCATTTTTGCTTTTTTTTTTCTTTAGAGGTACTCTGTGTATTTTTTATTAATTTTTTTAAATTTCCTATTCTTGATATTATTGTGTCTGGTACGTGACACCGACATGATGTAGTCGGTATCATTGGTAGAGTTGTGTCATGTGAAACCGACTCACTCGGCCTAATGATTCGGTGTGAGTGAGCGAGTCAGTTTGTGAATCAGTGTGTTTAGTGATTGACTCAGCGATACACACCTGGTTTGTTGAGGAGACACCTAAGCTCGTATTCCACGTCAGCTTGCCTTTCTTCCAAATGCTGCTGCTTTACCCTGGAAGGGAAACAGACCACAGTCTTGTCCTTTTCTCCTACAAGATATTCCAAATCTTTCTCGACTCTTTTAGGATGCGTTGATTCTCTGCCTTAACGGTGTGTCCGATAACTTACGTGTACACCAGCTCTGCCTCTCGGCGTACCAGTAGATGTTTCTCGTGAATCAGAGTGAACCAGTCCACCAGCAGCCGCTCCTCCTCTTCCTCTGAAACATCAGGTCACATCAGTACACATCGGGAAGGATTTAAATAAGACGTTTTTTACCAAACATATTGTTCGTGTTTGGTTTTGCTCATTTATCCCTCTCCCTCAGAGCACTATAGCCTTGTGCACTAATGCCCCTTTTCCACCGAGGCAGTTTGAGTGCTGGTTCGGAGCCTAATTTAGAACCAGTTCTTTCTGTTTCGTCAGCCAAAGCGCCGGCTCTGAACCAGGAAAAGTGGTTCTTAAGTAGCACCAAAAGGTTGCTGGTCTAGACTTAAGAACCGCTTGCGTCAGGGGCTGTGGGCGGAGCTACTGTTAGCACCTTTGCTAATGTACCTTAAGTATACTAAAGTTTAATGCACTTTTACTTTACCGCAATATGATTGATTATCAGCACCCATGATAGTAGGTAGCTACATGCTGAGGCTAACTTTTTTCTGTGTTAATGATGAAATAATGTTATGTACTTTCTCGATTACAACCTCCGTTTATACAAATTACACGGAGCTGCACGTACACGTTGGATTCACCACGTTTGGATGCTAATGTAGGTTCACAAAGCCATGAACATTAACAGTAAAGCAACATCCGCCTTTGTTGATGTGTTTGCCGCTGCTGCGCTAACGTTGCTGTGTGACGTGAAAAGCATACAGTGACGTCAGGCTCGGCTCTGTGACGGTTCTCTAACCGATGGAAAGGCAAACCGCTTCTTAGAAGGTTCGCCAATGGAACCAACTTTGAACCAGCACCAGTACTAGCTCTGAACCAGCACCCAGTTCTTTTTGGTGGAAAAGGGGTAATAGGAACCATTGATCCACTGAAAAAGTTCCCCCTGGTTCAGGACAGTAAACCTCACCATTAGAGCATTGTCTGAGTCTCTGCTCCAGCTCCACTCCTCTCTGCTCCAGCTCATCCAAATGCCTTTCAAGTGTCCCCATCTCGACGTGTATGTCCTCGACAGGGATGTACTGATCTGACTGTACCTGCACAGCCAGCGACAGATTAATTTGAGTTGCTGGAACAGGATGATGGATAGGAGTGTAAAATAAAACTCAGCACGGGTCTAATCCCTGTGTGGAACAATGAAGAGATGAAGGGTACCTTGCGTTTGATGAGAGGAAAGCCGTGTCCGGGGGCTGGAGGGCGAGCAGGTCGAGGGCCTTTAGGGGGTCTGGACTGTGGGGAGGTGACTGTTGGGGAAGCCTTCCTATTAAAAGGATTTACTCGCTAGAAAGACAGAAGAAAGGGGGGGTGATGGTGGAAAATCGAAGAGAATGTAAAATGGGAAGGAAGGAAAGAAGGAAAGAAAGATGGATTCACAGGAAAAGGATCAGAGGAGGAGACGACAGATGACGACAGTTAGCCAAAATGCATAACCACATAATTCATCACAGCCTCCTTAAAAGTGTTTGCTAGACCGAGGTCATGGCAACCTTCAAAAACTAATCCATTAAACAACAACTGCTGTTATTAAAAGTATTACACCAAACTTTTCAGCCAAATTTCCTGAAGAAAAAAACATGAAACTGTAAAAATTATACGAAATTTAATAAGCCTGCGATTTTATATTTATATCCGATCATCTTCAAAGGTGAAAAATATTGCTTTTTTTTAAACTAAGATTATTTATTTTTATGTAAAATCTGACTGCGTGGTGCCACTGAGAAGAGGGCGGGTTCCTTTTTGAATAAGGTTTCTCACTCCTGTCGTCTCAGGAAGTTTTTGTCCTGTCACATCTGCCTCGCTCGTTACGGATCTAAATATAAACATACATCCGCGTTTCTGTGTATTGTTATAAGCGCAATACAGATCCAACTCAATTGTAGTACATGTTATAAATAAATAAAAGGAAATTAGGAAAATAAACCTTGCCTGTTTATAACTGATTTGAAGTGATATGAATTGGGGTTCACAAGCATTATGTGGTTGGGATGTATGTTTTTTAAAACCTTATAATATGGATTTGTTTATTTTGATTGTATTAATGATGAATTCAATTAAATTGCATTCATGACACAAGCCTCATAGCATATTATTAGACCTAAAACTGCTCACCTTATTGGGCGTGTTTTGCTGTGAGGTTGGCGAGTTTACCAGAGGACTTGGAGCGGCTGGTGGACGTGGAGGGGGAGGTCTCATCGCTTTGCTTCCTGCGCTCCTGTTTGTCTCAGGTGTGGCTGGTGCTGAGCAAGTGTTACTGTAAGGCTGTGAGGGAGAGGGACTAGGTGAGAGATGCGACATAGGTTCAGATGAAGGAGCTGAGGGGGAGGAGCCAGGACTGCTGATTGACGGTTCTGACACGCTTTTGGTGAACGGATGTTCCTGTTCGGTAACGGACGGCCGTGGGGATGCAGAAGCCGTGGCGGCGGTTCGGGAGAAACCGTGGTCTGATGAAGAGGAGGACAGGCTCTCGGTGCTCAGTGCTGGAGAGGGACAGGCAGAGGAAGACTGAGAGGAAGGAAGAGCTAAAGGAAGAGCAGGCAGGAAATGGAACACCAGTGGAAATGGATGACAGAAAAACGTACAAAGTGAGGGACAAGAGGAACTGCACGGGGACGTGTGGCCACAAACACTTTCTATCAAGCCAGCATTCATAAAAGTCATCTAATTTGTCAGCAAGCATTGTTATAAGTTAGAATTATGTTAATGCTTCATAAAGGTCTAATAAAGAATGTAAATTAAGAAACCATGACATTCCTTTAAAGTCTCGATATCTTAACACCTGGATTCATTAAGCCTTTCATGACTCATGAATATGTGGTAGGAATAATCCAGGCTTCTTTTCAGTACACTGACCTGTAGGGACAGATTTTGGGGCTCTGGGCGCTGGCCGTTTTTTGCTGCCGCAACTTCCTGGACTCACGGAGTGGACGGGGTTCTCAGTGTTGCCTTCAGCATTCTGTGAAATCCCGTACCACGGATGGACGGCAACCACAGAAGATGGGACTGACGCTTCTGCGGATTCGGGCTCTGCCTCCGCGTTGTCGTCATCTTCAAAGGGGTTAGGGGGCGTGGCTGGACGAGGTTCCTCCTCGATCTTGGCAGAAGTGCACGTAGAGTGAGGAGGAGTGGCTACAGCTCTAGGAGGGGGAGGAGCCACCTTTTTCTTGGACTCTTGTTTGACAAGAGCCAACCAGGGAGGGTCTTTGGGTTTGGTAGTGTCACTGGACTGAATGGAGCTGGTTAAGGAGGTGGGAGCAATGACAGTCATGGAGATGAGAGACACAATGACACATGAGGACATTCATAAACTTGAATAATGACAAACAGATGGATGAATAGGTGAAAGTCTTACCTTGCAGGTGACTGGGACCTTTCACGTGGAACTGGTCTGCGAGAACCTTCATTTTCTAGTTCAGCAAGAAAGAAGAACAGAATGTGGAAGCTCAGAAGGCCGAGAAAGCAACATAGGTTGGGAGGGATGGCACATATAGACTAAATATAAAGTGAATTTAGGCAGAGTAGAAAAAAAGTTTAACTGTAGCTCTTCTAAAACACCCACCACTGACACTCGCTGAACTCTGCAAGGGTCTTGGTCGTGGCCTGGGCACAGGACGCACACTAGGGGACGAATCAGACACTTTTCTAGGGGCAGGAACTGGTCGATTCTCTCCAGCGGTGCTCTTTTTTGAGGCCACAGGAAGGAGTCCGTTAGTGACATCAGTAGCTGGCTTTGGCTGCTCTTCCTCCTTTAATTCTTCTTCGTCAGATTCAAAAGGATTTGGGGGACTTGGAGGGCAGGGTTCTATCTGTACTTTCACACCATCCTTAAATTCCTCTCTTATCTCTTTCACTCCCTTTTCATCGTTCCTGGTCTCTCTATCCAGAGAGTGTGTTCTGGGCAAGTTATCAGATGGAGTGATGTATTCCTTGGCATCTGAATGCTCTGGCGATGCTTTGTCCAAACCTCCCCCACTTGGAGTGGATTCAGGGCTGGAGCTGGATGATAGCGGCTTGCTAAGCTGCTTGCTCAAATCCGGACGGCCGTTCTGGCTGTTTGACGACATCCTGGTGTAGTGGTGTGTGCAGACCAGAGATCCAGCATCTCCGACATGTTTATAAGAGCCAGGCAATAAAGTACTGCTACATTCCATACACCTGAAATTTAAACACAATGTTGGCTTTATCAGGTTACAGGATAAACAGTGGCACATTCTGCTTGTGCAGTAAGAAAGCTTTCAAATCAAAACTATTCCATTTCTCTAAATTCTTAAATGTATATCTCATGAAGCTTCGCATACTCTGGATTGTCGAGGGAGCTTCACCCAGGAGGCTTTTCTTAACTTTCCCAACTAGTTCCCATTAAGACCATTAGCGTTTGTCTTCCAACAATAAGCCAGGTGTTCAGGCTTCTGATGTATTACCTGAAACAGTTGCGGTGGTAGAGTTTACCATCGACGAGGAACCTCTGCACCAGATGAACATGTTTCTCGCAGGCAGCACACGTACTGCTCAGACTGCTGCGTTTTGATTGGCTGTCTGCATTCGCCTGTATGTGGAACCGGTAAGGGAAAGTGAAGGGGAGAAGGAAGGAAGGGACGGGAAGATCAAATCCATAATAGTTACAATCACGAATCGATCGATATCTAAGTGCAATATTTATCTGTCAGTACGTTGACTTTGTTTGCATTAAAAAGAAATCGTAAACCAATCAAAATTGATCGTAATACAGATCTAGTGAACACAGTAAACACAGAGAAAGGGTAGAACTTAGGGTTTAATGCTTGAGAAGTCTATTTCAATACCCAAGTAAAGGGATTCCATGGGGTAGTGAGGTCGAAGACAATAACGAAGAGGAGGAAAAGGATGAGAGAGGAAGAGACAACAAAGTGGCTGAAAATAGTGTCAGGAACATAGAAGAGGGCAGCGAGAGGATGTTCTCTTCTAAACAATAATGCAAAACAGACCAGTGATCAGGAAGCGAAACTTTATATGAGTGTAAAAGCTGGTCACGGTGTGATCCTGGTCACTACAGATACTTTGCAGCTTTTTATTTAAGAAACAGAAGGAGCTTAAGATCTTTAATGGAGAATCACGGTTACTTCTGAACCCCACAGTCGATCGTGACATGCTTTTTAAACAGAAGAGCCGGTCACATTTAATGCTAGGCGACACTGAGCGTTTACCAGGGTGTGACCAAAATAAGAGACGCTGTTGTGAGCCTCAAATACAGTCTCGAGTGATTTACTGCACTCCGGCGATAGAAGTGTTTCAGCGCATTAAATAAAGCACCACACAGGAAAAAACATCACATGATCGACTTCTCAACTAAATTGCTCAATGGTAACTTTATTATTGGACTGAATTTGTATGTTGTATTGGGTTGTCATTCAGCTCAGGGCTATTTCTAATTTAAATCCCCACAGATCTGGATTTCTTGAGGATGGTACAAGCGCTGGCATGTTTGGATCTTGTCCTGTTTTCTAATAACACATCTGTAACTCATCGAGCATGTTGTCGTCCGATACGTAAAGGTTTCACGATGCTAATTTAAAGACATTTGGTCAGAAGATTAAACCAATTTGTGTGCTTACTTCAGACAAAGAGTCTAGTGACAGAAGACAAGATTTAACGTGTCTGGAAAACATTGAATTACTAAATGAGCCTCGTCTTCTAACGCAATGCAGAATGCAGATGAGCTCAGAGACATCTGATGCACATTTAGAAAGCTTTGAATCCTTTGACTTGAAACTCACAATGCTTTCTCGTTTCTGTGTGGAATAGCAAACGCTTTTCTGCTGTTTCCCCACACCCTGAGAGGCCGGAATCATTAGCACACAAGGCTCCTGCGTAGGCTTTCAGGATGCATTAGTAATGATTGAGGACATGGACTCGGGCCAGATTTGGGCTCTGTCATTCTTTCTCTGCAACTTTTCCTGGGACGTGTTTCAAAAAGCTTAAGCTCATAAGAGAATAATAACAACTCTGTACAACTCTTTTGAGCATTCTCTGTTAAATTTATACGCCTTTTCCATGAACACGCGTGAGAAACAGAGAGAGTCGTATACGAGTAGAAACTTAGCGTGTAGTTTCCTACCTCAGATGCTGCGGTTTTGTCTTCGAGGGGTGCGGGAGATTTTTTTATTGCTGGTTCAATATGACACGAACTGCCCGGTCTCTTCATACATGGAGGATTAGCTGTAATGAGAAAAACAGGATGTGTTTTTTTCCCCCCTTTTCTTAATTCGAACAAATAATGTATCCCTAAACTCACTCTAATACATGTGCCAGAAAAAATGGCTCTAAAAATGTTTCTGTGTGTAAAAACAGTAGCATCAGATCTCACATCAAATTCCTCTCGTGTTAATGATCGATATCAAACACTTAAACATCATTTTTATTTTTCTCAATTCTTCCGTCGACACGCAATGGACTTCACTACAGCTTTCGTCAGCTTTCGAAATCGAAATAATTTATACTTCTTTACAACTCTGTACTTTTTATCTGTTTATAGTAACTGTTCTTTATTTCCCACAAGGAATCTTATCTTATCTTAATGCTGTGGAAAGTCGAGTGAAACGAGAAAAGTTACGTTCTCTCTCGCTAACCGCCTTTTTTTCTCGTAATGCGATAGAGACAAAAAAAAAAAAATAGATTGTTACGATAAAATCACACAGTCTATATGATGGACATATCGGCTACTTACACAGAATTTTTTTTACAAAATTAGTGGTGTTGAAATAAAAAATGAATACTGACAATGCAAGAGGAGGAAGTAGTAAGCAAGTGATCTACTATTTATGTGTGTATGCATGTGTGTGTGTGTGTGTGTGTGTGTGGAGTATATATAGTATAGACACACTCGGGCAAGAAAGGGTTAACCTTTACCTGGTCTCACATTATGTTCTGTGTGTGTGTGTATGTGTGGAGTATATATAGACACACTCAGGCAAGAAAGGGTTAACCTTTACCTGGCCTCACAGTATGCGCTGTGTATGTGTGTGTGTGTGTACATTGAGTCCACTCACCATGAGATTTGTTGGTGAAAAAGTTGTAGTACTGCGACACGTAGGTGATGATGCTGAGACGGTCAGGCACTTTCATAGACACCATGTCGTCTGCATCCAGCAGGGCCGGGATCCCCAGCTCCGTCTCCGCCACTTCAAATGCCTGGGACAACGATAGGAGTTACATAGAAACAGAGTTGGTGTAACAGTATGTGGGTACAGAAAAACATGTGCACATTAAATATTTATATAGAACACACACACAGTTTGTGCACCTTTACTCTGTTATCCAAATCTCAGAGATAAACCGTACGCCTCTTGGCCGTTAGACTAGTCATTGAGAAGCTAGCTTACGGTTTGCATTCTTTATTTAGGAGTTTAAACTCTACGGCACTGTTTGATCCGTTCGGACTTTAGCGTGCTGTGTGCTTTTCACAACAAGACAAAAGGTGTTTATCTGCAGCGGTGAAAATGTTTTCCATAGAGCTGATAACAGGTGAGCACTTTAGCTCTGATAATCACAGGCTCCACCTGCTGTGTCAGCTGGTCAGCAGGTTTAGTGGTAACTTGAGGCTGAATGTTAAGTACACAGCAGCACAAACACACAAATCTGAGCCAGACGTTCAGTCACTTGGTCAAAACCTGCCGTTAATGTTAAATACCCGGCAACGGTGTCCGAAACGAAACGGCAGAAGTACCATACGGCGACAGGCGGCTTGATTTTCATGTCATTGTTCGTACTATATTCATAGTTGCCTGGAAATATAGAAGCCTTTATTATCACCACATATACACTACAGCACAGTGGAATTCTTTTTCTTCACATACCCCAATTGAGGAGGTTGGGGTCAGAGTGCAGGGGCAGCTATGATACAGCACCCCTGGAGCAGGGAGGGGTTGAGGGCCTTGCTCAAGGGCCCAGCAGTGGCAGCTTGGCTGTGCTGGGCCTTGAACCCCGATCCTCAGATCAACAACCCAGAGCCTTAACCAGTTGAGTAAATATAGCAGGTTAACTGTCACTAATGACTTTCATTTCATTTGGTATGTCTATCTAAAACAAAACATTGACACTAAAACATTGACACTCTTCCCTTCCATGTACCTACGATGAACATTTCCAAACAGGATTAAACCTGTTAAAGCGTCGCCGACCGTTTTAGAGCTCCAGCCAAACCAACATCAGAAAGTGTGAGCCATTAAACAGGAACAGCTTAAAACCCCCAGGCTCAGCTAAAATGTCAGTGTGTACTGTAGCACCCTCTAATTAGCAGATCATTTACAAACCAAGCTTAGAAAATGACTAGCTGAAGGTGATACTCACCAAGCGGTTGTTCTCGTAGACATTTTCTTTGGAAAGGGAGTCAAAGTCTCTGGAGCAGAAGGAAACAGAGAAGAAAAGACAGTCGGCGTTAGAAACATGAGACGTGATCTTTCCTCTTTAGCGTGCTGCTAAAGATCTGATACAGTGAGAAGAAATCTTGGAATGAATATAATATGGAGCTCTGTGTAAGGTTGGCAAAGTGCTTCAGCGCACAAGAGAAGTTTTCGTTAGTAAATTTAGGAGATGCAACAATTCAGAAAGAAATCATTTGTCTTTGCTGTGGGACAGAATCCAACTTGTCGCCCACAGAAAGCCCACGATCGTCACATAACCTACATTTTGCAGACTAGCAGGCTGATATGATACCCACATTTTACTGAGCACTGTACAAGACAGTTACACATCAAGAATACATTTTTTTTACGCTCATCAGCTAACGCTGGTTTTGCTAATGTAGTAAACGACAGATGTGCCGACATTAACCCTTATACACGTCCGCGCTCTTCTCCTTGTGTTAGGGCTGGGCGATAAAATGATAACGATATGTATTGTGATAGACACGTGATCGATATCAATAAAAAATGTGTTCGCTATTTTTTATTCTTCGTCGGAAGAAAGAGGTTGCATTAACAACGGCGCTCACTCTCTGGTAACCTAGCAGCGTAGGGAGTGACAGGCAAACATTTTATTACACTTTATTAAGCATTTCTTACATTTTCTTTCATTTTGCACCTTAAATGTTCAGAGATAATTGTTAAGGGTTCATTGTGACTTTAGACTTTTGTTTACATTTTCATTATTTGAGTTTTCCTGGTTGTTGACATTTCTGTCTTAATAACTGAGGGGATTCTGATCAGCGGAAGGTTAAGTTTAAAATAAAAATGTTTAAATGTAATATATTTTTCTCCTGGTCCTTATTTTAAATGGGTCATAAAAAATATCAATAATTATCGATATCGCCCGATATGAAACACCGATATCGTGATACAGTTTTCAGCCGTATCGCCCAGCCCTAACTTGTGTATTTCAGTAGGTTATATTACTACGCGACCTGTTAATCGACACGGAAATGCAAAATCCTCAATCTTTCCTATTCAGTTGACTCACAAGCACAAGGTCAGGAATTCACAGCTCACTGAGATCAACTTGGTGCAAAACGAACATAACTCAGAAATGTACGTCTTTAACACGCCGCTAATGGATTTCGGCTTGGGGGATCATTTTTAACGTTTCAGTGCTTTAGCTAAAAAAAGAGAAAAGCACATTTTTCCGGTGTTTCCTGTATCAGGGCTAGGGGTTAAATATGAAGTTTAGGAACTTCGCTGTCTAAACTCTAGATCCTGGAAACTGGAACATCTTAGAAGTAATAAAAAAAATATCATTAGATAAAGCTTATTTGAGTCTGAAGTCATGAAACACACACACACACACACACACACACACACACACACACTAGACAAATGAATACACATACTGTATAAAAGAAAAATGATTAAATATTCCATGAAAAGCTCGTGTCTCACTGCAGCCAGTGGAAGGTCATGTCCTGTGCTTGGTACAGTATCTGAGTGCCTGGTGTCAGAAGTTAAACAATAGTCTCAGTGTGCTTGAGTGTGTTTGGGGTGGGGTGAGGGGAGGCGGGGTGGTTGGTAGGGGTGTTTGGTGCAAGACCACAAACGCAGTAAATCCACATAGGTGCAATACATAACCCAGACAACAGCAAGCTGCAATTTCCTCTGAAGCTGACGGATTCTGCCATGACGCCACTCCAGGCTCATACTGACCTGTCCTTAAAAGGAAACAGGATTTACTGTGAATTTTTACTGTAGTCTTTTACTGTAGCTAGACTTCTCAGGATCAGAGTCTGGAATGTTGTCGGAAAAAAACGGCACACGTTCTAAGAACTCTCAGGTTCACGAACAGAAATAAATCAAGGATACCGTAATAAAAAGAAAATAAGAAAATGGATTCTCAAATTCTCGAGCATTCTAGGCAGGCGTCGGAGAATTCTCCGACTCAACGATTCACATGGAAGAGTTCTAGAAGATTCTGTCGAGCACATACAAACACACACACACACACACACACACACACACACACACACACACACACACACACACACACATCTCAGGATGGAGAACAGAAACGGAAGCCTTGGGTTCTGTGCTATCAGACAGACGCTAGACTTTTCAATTAACACAAACAGAAATGCTAGTTCTAGAATGTTAAGTGGGAGTAAAATTAATTAGCCCTAGATTTCTCCATTCTAGGATTCTTTTGTGGAGAGTTTGCAAATAGTGACTACGGTTGTAAAAATCACACGATCGACGACGTTCGAAACCAGAGGGGATCTGGACCGTTCCGTCAACTACACACGCACACACACATATTATAGCGTATTCACAACTACAATAGAAATCAATAGACTCTGCAGACTCTGGTATTCACAGGATCAGGAACAGAAACGGAGAAGTTCTAGAGGTTTCTATCAATCCAACCATTATATTGCATGTGTTCTAACACTTCTCACAATCAAGATGAGAATCAAGAAATAGAAATTGGACAAAGACGCTCAGTTCTCAAAAAAGCCCGAGCGGCACGAGAGCTTCTGCACTTTAGCTGAAATCCGAAATCAACAAATCGTCAGGAAGCGAAACTCTCCGTACAGTACGTGATTGTTCAAGACTTGTTTAAAAAATAAAAATGTATGCGTTTAGAGGAATACAGACATACAATGTACAGTGTGTGTGTATATCTGATGCTTTAATATTCCCTAGTTAGCTAAATAGTTATGATAAATAACTGTAGTCTTGACATTGGGGACGATATCTGAACACTTGAGCGGCGTGAGATTAATATTTAACAAGCTGCTCTTTATTGTTGAACAGAAACAGGACCATATTTTGGGACACGACAGAAATGACCTCAATGCATTTCATAGAATTTGTCAAATGTGTCATTTGTCAAACTTCTACTCGGGGGTTGTTTTAAAAATAAATTAGACAGAGAAGTCAAACTATTCGAGTTTAACCTTACATGCATGGGGGGCACGGTGGCTTAGTGGGTAGCACGTTCGCCTCACACCTCCAGGGTCGGGATTCGATTCCCGCCTCCGCCTTGTGTGTGCGGAGTTTGCATGTTCTCCCCGTGCCTCGGGGGTTTCCTCCGGGTACTCCGGTTTCCTCCCCCGGTCCAAAGATATGCATGGTAGGTTAATTGCCATCTCTGGAAAATTGTCCGTAGTGTGAGAGTGAATGAGAGTGTGTGTGCGTGCCCTGTGATGGGTTGGCACTCCGTCCAGGGTGTATCCTGCCTTGATGCCCGATGACGCCTGAGATAGGCACAGGCTCCCCGTGACCCGAGGTAGTTCGGATAAAGCGGTAGAAAATGAGTGAGTGAGTGAGAACCTTACATGCAGGATCAAACAGAAATCTCAGTCAGGTGAGTTAATCTGCAGCCAAGGTCTCAGACGGTCATGGCGCATTTATGTAGCATTAACACAAAAGACTCTCACACGGAGTTTCACACCGCATGCCGCACTGCAGCTACTCGTGCACTCCTGCAGCGTTTCGTGACAACAGGTGAGATTTGCATGAGATTCTGCGTATATTGACAACCAGCCAAAATCGTATTTGTTCAGAGAAAACAAAGCCCCTCGTTTCCGTTGTGGTCGGATCATCAAAACGAGCTCGGGGGAAGCAGAGCAGCCACTCGAACCGATAGAAAATACATTTACATTTACAGAGAGCATTTGGCAGACAGATACGTACAAAAGTTAACAGGAAACAATACTCGTGTCCAAACTTGCAGGATTGTTTTGGGGGTTTTTTTCACCTCTCTCACATGCATCAAGCTCAGGAAGTGTAAGTGTCAACAACACGGCAGGTGAAACTAACCATGCGACTCATTTAGCAACTTTTCAGAGTGCATCCTTAGTGTCCTTCGAGATGATTAACAGCGATGAGGCAGCGTCTATATGTCGTTATGACGACTGTCTGAAATCCCCAGCGGGAGGTTTTACTGTCTGAGCTGCTGCTGCACTGCATAACATCTTCATACCGCCGACATCCACGTGTGTTAATTTAATCATTTCGGTTCAGTTCTACTTAAAGTTCGGGCACACGGCTTTAGCTACAGCTTTTACTATTAACTTCCAGCTTAGTAATAAAACCAATAATAGTACTGAGTTTTATTACAGAATAAAAATTTATACACAGTATTTCATAACAAGCTCGGTTAGGATTATTTCTCCGTTCTGTAATAATGTCTTCTGATAATACAGATGAACAATTATAATAAATAATTGTATAAGAAATGATAGAATGTTGGATCAAGTGCTATTTTAAAGGCTGACAGTAAAATCTTACTAGACTTTTTTTTCTCCTTTTTTTAATGAATTAGCATTTCATTCTTCTTTCATTCTTCAGTGCATAATAAATCCCTGACTTTTTTCAAGCTTTTAACACGAGCCCTTGATAGTGAAAAAGAAAAAGACTCTTTTTAAACGCTTGTACTCGAGAAAAATCTGGCAACCTCCATACGGGTAAGTTGCATAAATCTAATCAACTTAAGCATTACAACTAACTTTCCTCTCATAAATATAGATTTACATAGACAGGCCTTTTAAATCTAAATTAATCCAAGAAAGCTAGAAGTCTAAAAACAATGCTGTTTGACCTTTGACTTGTAACATCAAAGTGTACATGATTTATTTGTCTTTATTTTCCTTTGCTCTTGTAACCCTGATAGACGCTGATCTAATCATTATGGAAGAACTCAGCAAGGAGAAAAATAAAGAACTGAACAGAAAATAAGAGGACTGTTGTTACAGTCAGATCCCATTCTGTCATTCTAGATCACGTACACGACGCTAACCTCGTGCCTCCGAATGTGACAGACGGTGGTGTGTGTGCTAATAATATGGCGAAGTCAAAAAACTCAGAGTGAGTCACATGCACGTCTGTGAATACTCAGTTTTCCTGCAAGAACTCTCACTACCTCATCATTAATTATGTTTTATGCCTTACTTAAAACATCAATAGGAATTTCATTATACAGCTGCCCATATGTCTCATCTTGAATGAGATAGATTTTATCTTCAGACCACAAACATGGCTCAAATATTCTGTTACCTAGAGACCAACCTTCCAAATAAACCACTTCTTTTTTTTTTGCGCTGGCTGAATATCATATGCCACACTGACAGCGAATGCCTGTTGCTCACCAAACCTCATCAGGCCAGAAGATAAATTTACTATGACTTATTTTAACACTTTAAAATAGTCACTTTCTCCTGTCTCAGGTTTCTAAAAAAGAAAGCCGGTTGAGCCGTTTCCGACCTGATCTTTCAGTTCCTGTATAAGTGTATGAGGATGAGGAAGAGCTAAACGGCACAAAGAGGCTCTTACACCATTACGACGATCCAATCTAAAGTCGGTATAACTATCTCAGATAAAAAAAATTCAATCAAATTTTCCACTTATGCTTTCAGACATCACAAACTTTTAGAAAAACATATTTATGATTAAATCCCTTTGAAGGATTGTTACTGTTCAGATCGGGGAAATCGTCGTGCACGTGCTCGTTAATCTGTTATCGTTCCCATAGCAACCTGAATGGTGAACATTGAAAAATGACCTGAGACTGATAGGCGGATTGAAAAAAACACGACGTTTAACAAAGTAAATAATATCCTTAATAAGGTGAAGTTTTAGGCCAGAAGAAACTCTTCAAAATAGAAAGTCTTTCTGTTTTCTCCAAAAAAAAAAAAAAAGAGAGAGAGAGAGAGATAGAGAGAGAGAGTACAAAGAAAGAAAATGAACCTAAAGAGAGTGGGAAAAAAAGAGGCTGATGAGAGAACAATTGTTTTAGTGCAAAGTGATAAGAAAATCTTCTTTTGTGGACCTTTAATAAATATTTATATAAAAAATTTAAACCTTTCCAGGTTGCGTCTTTGGATGGTTTGGAATAGTTGTTTTCAGACCCGAGTAAAGACCAGAATCGTAAAAAAAAATAAAAGATCACCATCGTATCATGTCGTTCCTGAGCGTTCTTTACACTACGGTTAAAGTGACGTGACATACAGCTAAGTACGGTGACCCATACTCAGAATTTGTTCTCTGCATCGTGACACATCGTGAACACACACCCAGAGCAGTGGGCAGCCATTTATGCTGTGGCGCCCGGGGAGCAGTTGGGGGTTCGGTGCCTTGCTCAAGGGAACCTCAGTCGTGGCCGGCCCGAGATTCGAACACACAACCTTAGGGTTAGGAGTCAAACTCTCTAATCATTAGGCCACGACTTCCCCACATCTACTTAGTGTTGGGGTTTTAGTAGCAGAGCGTTGTGATATTATTTGCACCAATTCCAGGCGCGTCTTTGGTGTTAAAGTTAGAATCACTTCAGGTTTGACATATTGTCCCAACCCTGAGTCGGAATCACAGCAGTACACTGAGTCATCTTTCTGGTATCGATTCATTAACCTTGATACAACCTGAAAACTCAGAAAGGAAAATAAATAATAATAATAATAATAATAATAATAATAATAATAATAAATGACTTACATTAAATCAGGCCTGTATTTGTGTATGATGGCACAGAAAGCCAGTCCATCTCTGAAGGACGCTGACATGTTCTTAATGTCCACATCATTATATCCCACACACTGCACTCGACACCACTCCTGCAGGGCTTTTAACGAACCCATTGTTTAACAGTCCACAGAAGTTGTTTCAGCTCTAAAAAGGTCTTATTTGTTGCCGGACCGGAAAAGTTTCTTATAGCGGCTTTAATCCACAGGAACGTTATATATGAATGAACAGCTGCAACGATTAGAAGCTCTGTATTAAAGCGGGTTTGAGGCAAAAAAAAAATCACTCAAACGTCATTTAAACGTATAAAAACATAAATATTTCTCTTTTCGTGTTATCTTGACTAACATTTATATCCATTCCATCCGAAAGTCGAACAGTTAGCATTGCAAGCTAGTTAGCTAGCCGGCTAACTGTCTGTTATCTGGCCAGCTCCATACGAGAAGCCTGTCAGAAATGATCCAGAAACGATTCAGAAAACAGTTTTATGTTTCAAATCTCCACCAGGACACCGTTGTGAAAGTTTACCCACTGTTTCCGCGGTTAAACGCTCCATCTTAGTGAAGGAAAGAAAACAAATCGATATTAAAAAACCATGTCCTCTTGAGTTTGACACTGAGTTTTATTTATTTTTTTTCTCAGGGTGTATTTGTAGCTCCTGTCGAAATAAACACAGCTATAAATGTGGGATTTGTCCTTGAAATCCAACAAACGAACCACCGAAAGCAGCCGAGTGTCTTCACTTCATGACACAGAGGATAAAACACGCCAGTCCACCCAAAGAGCAAATCGGAACAGACACGTCTCAAACCACCTCCTAATCCCTATATTAATGCACTATATAGGGAACTTGTACACACCAAATTCCACTGTCGACCTAGTGGCGAAATTATACAATGATAGTTATTTGACATTCGGCCATTTTGTAATGTTTTGCGCGCCCTCTAGTGGACATCATTCGAAATGTCAAATGAATTCAGTCTTATTTAGACTAGATTTTTACAAATGTACGCATCTCTACCACCCATTTGGAGCTGGTTCCGGACTGCAAAGATACATGTCTCATTAATAGCAAAGTAGTTCTGACGTTTTATTCACTTCGGATTCTATAATAGCTCATTATTTACAGACTGCGCGTGCACAATTTTACAACAATCCGGAAATAAACAATGTACATACAGGAACACGTGCACCTGAGCCATACATACAGCCATGCATACATACAATACTACTATGACCAGTAGAAATAACCCCAGATAAAATATAATCCCCTCTATTCATCTATCTATCAATAGAGTGGTGCAGTGGGTTTTAGCCCTTGCTTTATAGAATCACACTCAGAATCATGTTTACTGGCCAAGTGTGTCGATGCACACAAGGAATTTGGTTCCAGCTGTTTGTGACTCTCCAAAGTACAGACATAAATAACACTATACTATACAAGACAAGACAAAACAGACTATACGAGACAATACAGACAATGTGAGACAATATAGACAGTACGAGTATTAAATAGGAATACAGAATATATGACTCATCAGTTATGTACATAAAGTGTGAGAAGTGCATGGTAGTGTAAATAAAAGTACTGTGCAATTTTATGTTTTTGTACAATATACAGCAGCAGTAGTGTATGTATCATATACGGATGATGTGATGACTGACAGTTCTGATAATGATAGTACCAGAGCATCAGCCAATTCACCTCCTCCCGGTATGCAGACTCATTGCCATCTTGGATAAGACAGATGAGCCTACTATCATCTGCAAATTTCAGGAGTTTAACAGTCGGGTCACTTGAAGTACAGTCATTCGTATAGAGGGAGAATAGCAGCAGAGAGAGGACACATCCCTGAGGAGCGCCAGTGCTGATTGTTCTTTCCTGCCTGTCAGGAAGCTGGTGATCCACTGATAGGTGGAAGTGGGGTATAGTGAGCTTTAAGAGTTTAGAATGTCCTGAATTATCGAATTAAAAGCTGAACTGAAGTCGACAAAAAGAATCCGGGCGTATGTCCCTGGGCAGTTCAGGTGTTGCGGAATGTAGTGCAGCCCAATGCTTTCTGCGTTGTCAATCCCAGCATGCTTGTCATTTCATAAATTACTTGCTCTGCAAGTTTCTGCCCTTCTCTGGCATCAAAGTCTCTGGGGCTCAGGGTTCAGTGTGTTATCTCCACTAAAGGTGAACTCTGACCTCTATGATTTTGCTGAATTGTAACCCTGTGATGTCATTTTTTAGTTTTCCTTTAAGGGGTGAATCTGTTTGTACACTCAGTTATCAATATACAGTTCCTGACTGTAGTTCTATAAAGTTCTGAACGAATTAGTGTAATTTTTGAACAAATATGATGGTATTTGGTGCATGAGACTAGTCTCACCCTGTGTAGTGAGTCATACTTGAGCGAGTCGGCTCTGAGTCATACTTTACCTTTCTGTGGGAGGATCTAGCAGTTCAATGGGGAAATCTAATCATATGTAAAAAGCAGCACAACGCAGAGCATCGCGAGATCTCGCGAGAACCGTGTGGTACTTGGCGTTTAATCTCGCGAGAGTTCGAGTGCATTCGGAAAGGAATCACCGAAAGATGGCGGCTCCGCCTGATGAGGGGAGTTTAGAGTCTCGCATCAGTAAGTCAAGCACAGTTTTAATTAAGCAGCTTTATAACGCACAAGTGACACGTCATACTACAGAAAGACATCTATTTGAATTAATCAAACGTAGGGATTTGTGTTAGTTGGTATGATTTTGTGTACGGGTTATTTATCAGTGCCAAGACTTGAAGCTAACCAGCTAGCTAATTAGCTTGGCAGTTTGTTTGCAAGCTAAGCTAAGCTAAACATGCTAGCGTTGTTAGCGAGTCTAATCACGACAACACGACCGTTTTATTCGTTACAGACTTCGGTTTGCGTCAAAACACTTTCTTGCGCGTTAAACCGTCGATTTATTTGTAATTCGTGCGCTGACATTTGGATGAAATGCGGTTTAGTTCAGGACGCTTTAGCCAGATGCGCTGTCACTTCCAGTGTAAGTTAATAGGGAGGGGATCATTTCACATGACCTGCTAACTGTTCCTCTAACTAGCCGGCTAATAATAATGACGACAATCCTCTGTGGGAATAAATAAAACTTTATCTCCAGGGGAAAATATTTTCTCAGTTGTTTTCTTCTTCTCATGTTTACATATTAACACCTTCATAAATCAGTGAAAATAATGCAGTTTGTTCAAATTTAACACCCTTCTGGCTAATCCATGCAGTTCTTCCACATTGTTTTCAGGGAGAAGTAGAAAATTCACACCCAGAAAGTTTCTAGAAGTTACCAGGTTACGTTAGAAATTAATTTGCATATGCTTTAGATGATGGTTTGCATAATAAAGTTCTATGCATAAGGAAGATTTTTCTGAAGATATGTCTTTTAGGATATAATAATTATATCCTACTGTTATAACAGCAGGAAACTGCAAATAATAATAATAATAATAATTATTATTATTATTATTATTATAATATATGATAAACAAACAAGCAGTGATGGGAACAAGACATGATGGGAACAAGTTCCAGTGATTTACAATTATATATATATATATATATATATATATATATATATAAAATGTATATATATGTGTGTATGCATATGTATGACAGACATGTCTCATGAAATGCCTGCTAGAGATCAAGCTTGGCTTACACCAACACGTCATCAGCAGTAATTGAGAAAGTGCACATGAAATACAAGCGTGATTGTACTAGAATATAAAACATTGTTTACTCAAGCATTGATTTGATTTTTCTGAATGACTAGAAAATACTATGCAACGGTTGGGTAATCATGTATAAATTTATAAATCATCTTGCCTGTTTTGAGCTTGTTCCTGTGTGTACAATGAACCATTTTTATAGCTACGATGAGATCACACGCTATAAGTCTAATACGTAGTAGCTCTCTTATTCGGTATAGTGAAAGCTTAGATATATATTTGTTTCTTTCTGTAAAGTTTAGAAACTGGTAGAAATTTGAGTGTTATTAGTCATGTGTAATATTTAGTCATGTGATCTGACAAAATGGAACAAAACTTGTTAAGAATAGGTTTTTTTTGTTGTTGTGGGATTATCCGGATTCTGTGAAAATGCAAACTGGAAATGTCCCAAATTTACAGTATACACACACACACACACACACACACACACACACACACACACACACACACACAAACCCCTTCCTCTATTAATCCAGTGTTCCAGGATATGTACTTGTATATATTGTACTGTAGCAATAGGGTGATGGTGTGAGGCAGAATGGTGACAGAAGTCAACAATTTACCAACATTCGTGATGTTTTATGTATTAAAGAATTATGTACTTTTTTTTTTTTAGATACAGCCATAGAAAAGGCACTTCTCCTGAAAATTCATCCGAAAATTGTATTTCGATTTCCCTTGATAAATTTGCATTCTAATATCCATCCAGATTGTTTTCACCAACAGTAACATATTGGCACCCTTTACTTTTTTTGGTTCACTCTTTTGTTCTCATTAAGAGTATTCGGATGTAGAAATGTGGCAAAGATATAAAACAGTAGTGCTTTTGTTTTCATTGGTTTATATAAACATTCATGTCTGTCACTGGTCAACACCAGCGAACTCCACTTTCACAGATGATGATATGCGGTGAGAAATATACACACGTTTGCATAAGTTTGTAAGCAGATGATTAGCTCTGCTGTGTTGTAACTCATTTTGAACTATTTTAATTTTAAGAATCTGGCAAAACAGCTGCAGTGACAATTTCTACATTAATTATTTATAAGGTCGAACAGTATCACCTATAGTGTTGGTTTAATGCTTCCCGGTCCTTGAAAACAAGAGGTTTGTCATCATGCATTTTATACGATGCCTGCAGCATAACGGTACATTTTCTGTATGCTTTTGACTTGCAGACAAAGCGACCAACCCTCTGAACAGAGAGACCGACTGGGACAGCATTAAAGCTTTCTGTGAGCAGCTCAGCAATGACCCAGAAGGGTGAGTTCCACTTTAACCCAACAAGTCTATGGTCCCACATGTGTACCTCTTGGTGTAGCGATGACAACGAGTTAAAACACTCCACCATTTATAGTCATACAGACCAGTTTTTCTGTCTTGGCTAATCAGCGCTAATCTAGACACACCCATTCAAAGCATGTGCTATTCATATGGTAATGATCTGCACAAACCATTCAAATGTGTTAAACACTTACCTATAAGTTCTCAAACAAATTATGTCAACATGAATCACAAGGACTTTAAGGGGTGCGTCGTTGTCTCCCAAGGTTTGACGATGCATCGGTATTGATGGTTGTTGACACTCCCTCGACATGCAGACAAAAAAAGTCTCAAACAAAAAGTGTCATACGAATGTTAACCAATGTATTGTTTTATGTGAATGATAGGATAGTTTTCACAACAATACTGTAAAAAAAGACTCTGGTCTTATGGACCTCTCTCAATGTCTCAAATTTAGTTTTGTTACTAAACACGCATTAAACTCGATATTTATTTATATATATATTTATTTTCAAAAATACAAGCATACACGCATGTTACTTACATATTACTGTAGCAGAACGTGTGTTGAATATAGTGCAAAGAGTGTTTTAATGAATCAATTTGCCATAGGTTACTGATTGTTCAAGGCATGTGAAAACATCTCTAGGGTCTCAAAAAAGGTATCAGACCTCTAAGGGTTAAATGGGTCCAAGTTCTTTATAGCATTTGGTGTTCTTGCCTACAGGCTCAAATTCTTAGCTTCATTGTAGAGTTTCCATCATCTAGAATATTATTCCCCGTGTTTTTATATTTGTGCATTGTTTGGTAGGTTTACTCCAAATCAGGAGGGGATTTTCCCTTGAGACTTCTGCATCAACAGTGTATGAATGAATCATTTAGATATGTTTACAGATGATAAATGAAACGCTATAAAGACATTCCTTCACCAGTCTCCCCACTTCTTATTAATAAGTTAAGACTTTTTCATGTTACCCTAAAAACCAAAAAAAAAAAACTCTCACAGAGAGACTTTCTGTAGGACTCCTTATATAAATGTTAAATAAATGTCTCCTTATGGGGAAAAAAGCACCATTTCAGTGGTTATGATAGTTTTCTTTGTTATATATCACCAGGTTTCTAAATCCATATAAGATGAGTCTTAGTCCAACACACACGTCCCTGTGAACATTTATTCTATAGAAACATTAAAGTATTCATTTAAACCTTAGACTACAATCAGAGCTGCTGCTGTAGGAAACATCAAAAGTCTGTTATCCCTCCTTTGGTTCAGAAGTTTGTTTAAGCAGTCATGTCACTTTTCGCTTTAAATCCGCTTCATCCATTTTACTTGTTTATCTGCTGGCTTTTGTAATCTGGATTTCTCTTTTCTGTAGTCCACAGCTTGCAACCAGGCTTTTGGCTCACAAGATCCAGTCACCTCAGGAATGGGAAGCCATGCAGGCCCTCACGGTAAGATAAAGCAGGTTCATCTGAAGTTGAAATATTATATGCTGCCATTTACGGTGAAGAACAGTGACGTTTACCTCATCATCTGTATTTGTTTAACCAAATATTTTTGTACATCATGATTGGTATCATTTTACACATTACATGATTTCAAAAAGTGCATTTAAATGATGGAAATTGCATCCCCGGGATCTCAGCATGGTGCTTTAAATTGCATCCGAAATATCAGCATTTATTATAAATCTCTCAGCAAGCTCCAAGGGATTAGTTTCTGTGTAAATCCCCCAATAACAAAACACAGTACACTAATTAACGTTAGATTTTCAATTGACATTTGAGGAATACTGTGTGTGTGTGGTTTGTGGTTTGTGAAGGTTCTGGAGACATGTATGAAGAACTGCGGGAAGAGGTTCCATAATGAAGTGGGGAAGTTCCGCTTTCTCAACGAGCTCATCAAGGTGGTTTCTCCAAAAGTAAGCGTTTAGTTGATTTATGCTTTTCTGATTTGCTTGTTTCTGGTCATTGTGAGTAATTATGCAGTGCATCCCTATCGCTCTGTGCTTTGTTATAGTATCTGGGCTCTCGAGCTCCAGAACCCGTGAAGAAGAAAGTACTAGAAATGATGTACAGTTGGACAGTCGGGTTTCCCGAAGAGACCAAAATATCTGACGCCTATCAGATGCTGAAGAAACAAGGTATCCAGAAAATACACCAATATATTTACATTAACTGATTTCAGCTGTAGGTGGATTTTTTAAGCATTTATTTAAGCAACATAATGTGGTATTTTGTTTAGGATTAAAGTTATTTCAAGAAGTCACATAATTACAAATAATCCTATTTGCATGTATGCTAGTGGTGGTTTAATCACAAGTTTCACTCAAACTTTAAGTGTGTATCAATAATAGTTGTTTTTATTGATTAATGGCATTTACGTCCTATATTAATACCGAATCATTAATTTGTCCTGGTTCTAAGCGGTCTCCTTCTGTGGGTTTGTCATTTCCATCCACGTTCAATGTGAACACCACTCACCACTCACACCATAAGCAAGTCCCAGCTTATGTTTTCCATGTTGCTAAGTGACAAGGGCTCCTCGTCTCTCTTCCAGGTATTGTGAAACAGGACCCTGCTCTTCCGGATGATAAGCCCCTCCCTCCTCCACCTCCCAGACCCAAGAACGCCATCTTTGAGGATGAAGAGAAATCGAAGGTAAAAATAACAGAGCTTGTGGCTATGAGAACGAAGGACCAAGGACCCTGCCTTTCCTGCACTAATGAGACTAATTCCATCAGCACAATCATGTAAGCTGCTGTTAGAGAACTCAATGTTCAGGTCAGATTAAGACTGGAACTGATCCTCTGCAGGGTGGCATGTCTCCAGAAGCAGAGCCAGACGAACCGCCATATAAACATGATTATTTAAAACACAGTGGTTCGAATACAAAGTCAGTGCTCATGCTGTGTGTCATGTCCTAATGGCTTCGATTCAACAAACCTTCCACTGAGAATAGTGTGTGATTTATTTATTTTTTTAAACATACATTGTTATATAACGCATGGATATGTGATCAAATGTTTGAGCGCAGTCTGTAATTCAGCTTTAGTCATGTGGATACTATCCTTCTTGTCAGTCCATTATTTACAAATCATACGATAGGGCATGACCTAATTTACCATCACACGCACATCATGTAAATGAAACATGGTGTAAATAAAGCTGCTATTACCTTAATTACCCTTAGGTTTTAGGTTTCTCCCCCTAGATTTGTTCATGCCCCGCACGATGAATAAGTTGAAATATAAGGTGTTCGAAATGAACTCTGGCTGTTGTGTAGCTAGGACACAGGATGTTGTATAGCTAGGTGACAGGATAATAAACTCACTTTCTCTCACCCACATTCTCTTTATATCTATAGATGCTATCACGCTTGCTCAACAGCACTCACCCGGAAGACCTTAGAGCAGCAAACAAACTTATTAAGGAAATGGTACAGGAGGTGAGTGTGTGTGTGTGTGCATGCCCATGTGTTTGTTTTGTAGTTATGCCTCAGTTACTCTGCCCTGCTTTAAAGGCAGCACATGTGAGTTATTGTGACCGATTATAAGATATATGATTATAAGCAACTGCCTGAATGAAGCTCAGGTTTTTTTTAATGAAGATCATTGACCATCAGGCTCCATGATCATATTATCAATGTAAAATAAATAGGGCTGCACGATTTAGGGAAAATGTCATATTGCGATTATTGCGGTCAATATTGCGATTGCGACATGTGATTGCGATATAATAAACAAATGGTATCATGAGTCAACTTGCTTGGTTCTCAAAGAAAATGCACACACAGATTACTGATAATGCTGAAATTTGTATTTCTAAACTCAAACTAGCAACAACAAACAAATGCAAAACGTTTTCAAATTAGAATATAAAATAACACATTAATGCTGATTAATGAAAGGCCTAAGATCAAAACTGTACGTGTGTGTGTATGTATATAAAGTAAATTTCCAACTTAATGCAAGTAATACATGGTATTGCACACACCATTATTGATGATATTTGGAGCAATATTACATGTAATTATTAAACTTGATATTCCCTTACATATACATTTGCTTTTAAGCCTAATTATTACTTTTGATTATGATGTGATTGTGACAGGGGCGTGGGGAGAGGTTTCAGGTTGGGGGTAAAGAGTTTTTTCTGTCACCACTTTTGAATAAGAAACAATATCAAGGCTATAAAACTTGTCAAAACCCCGCGAATCACAAAAGTATCAGTGCATACACTCGAACTTGACTGCACATCACATTTTTTACTTTATTGATACTTCATCCGGACATAAGCTGTCATGTACAATAAAAGCGCCTGCACAGCGACAGGAAATATAATTTAACACAAAAAGCCGCCTAGACGGTGGACTTGCACTCAGGATTTTTTTTGTTTGTTTGTTTTTGAGCGGCGTGTGGGCGAATTTTTTCTACGCACACACTATTTTATTTCTTGATAACAGACCGATGCTAACTATAACACACCGTTGCCATGAAAAACAGAGTGTTGGAATGGACACACAGGATGTAGAGACGGAGCGCACTATGTTCTTTAGCGGAAGCATTACAATTGTTCAGCAGTTTCGTGTTGCAGCCACAGGCGTATGAGACCTGTAACTTGAGCAACAGCGCGAAGCCGCGAACTCGTTCTGAATATTTTAAAGGCGTAACAGCTGATGAAAAAGCAGAGACAATTGTAGATGAAAATGAAGAGAGATTTGATCTTAGTCTTTATTTTATTTTAAAACATTTTCGACTCGTCTTTTTTTTTCGTCAACAATGATGCATGTTAATTTATCTTAGTCAGCGTTTTTGGACAGTTGTGCAGTCTTGTCATCGTCTCGTCTTAGTCAAGAAAAAAAAGGTTGTTGACGGACATATTTCGTCTGACGAAATTAACACTACATATAACAGAGGTAGCATTTTTTCTGGCCACCACTTCAGTGTCCGTCTGCTCGGCATCCATCTTCACCCATTCCGCGCTGCACACCGGAAAAAGTCACAACATGACCATACGCGCCACACGTGCCACTGCCTAAAATGAAACTCACTGGTCTTTTTTTTTATTAGCGGATAGCGGTGTAGTGTATGAAGTAGGTGAACAGCTTTCAGAGAGAATGGGTTGTCATGTCGACACATGCATTTATTTATTATTTGTTTATTTCATGAAATCGCAGCATTTTGCGTCATATAATCGCACAGGCTTGATATCGCGATTGCGATATGATTAATCGTGCAGCACAAAAAATAAATAATTTTGAAGTTAAATTCATGTACATTTAATACCTCCTTGTTACTTCTGTGGTGCTCAGCAAAGCTCACTCTTCATCACAGAGGTGCTATAATTATTTCGACACCCTGTGCACCACACATGTCGTTTATAGTTTGTCAGTTTCTCAAAATGCTCCGTTTGTAGCATGCTAAACCACATTCCTGTACCTGATGAGGAATGTGGCTTAGCAAACAGGGAGTCCACATAAAGGTTATGTAACCTAGTGAGCCAGCATTAATGTATTCAATGCTAGAGATTTAAGCACTTACGTACGTCGCTCTGGATAAGGGCATCTGCCAAATGCTGTAAATGTAAATGTTATCTTTTCTGGCATGTAGTACATTTTGTGGAAAAGTGAAATATCCCAATGCAGTTCTCAAACGTAAACACATCTCTTAATATCCAAACAAAATAATGAACCTGAGTTTATCCTACAGGATCAAAAGCGCATGGAGAAGGTGTCGAAGAGAGTAAACGCTATTCAGGAAGTGAAGGAGAGCGTCAAGCTGCTTACACAGCTACTAGCAGACTACAACAAAGACACTAGCTCGAACGACAACGAGGAGCTAATTAAGGTATGAAAGCACATGCATACTTAATCAGTAACCAGTGGTAGGGCTACTAAGGTCGACTCGCATGAAATTCGTTGCTTATGGAAGTCGTGATAAGCAACTAACATGACTGACACCTGATGAGTTACCATTTAATTCATGAAATGAATTATTAACGATTTGTTTGTGGTTGTTTTGGTCCTGAGCAGCACTTCATATTCCCATTGCTTACTGTATTTTGTAGGATTTGTACCAACGCTGTGAGAAAATGAGGCCCACCCTGTTCAGACTGGCCAGTGACACAGAAGACAATGATGAAGCTCTAGGTATGAACCAACAGGAAATCCAAGAATAGATGAATAGGCAACAGGAGAGCATTTTGTCTGTTGCACCACACGTTATTTTATTCTAAATACAATTAGATCAAGTTAAATTACAGACTTACTGCTAAGTGATCATTTGGTTAGTCTGCAGTGTATATATATATATATATGTCTGCAGTCACCCCCAAACAATACATGTGTAATTTAATACATATATGTAGCTCCTTCTGCTCTGTTCTGTTGTGCTCAAGACTTCTTGAAAGGTATGTCAGTTTAAAACAACCTTTAAACTGTCAGCCTTCAAGCATTCTTTAAGGTATAAACGTCATCCTTCCAATAGATATTCTCTCAATCGGTGGTGTTATGATTCTAGAGAGGAGCACTGTCTGAGAAATTGCTTCAAAATCTCCTTAAGGTATTTAATTGGACAGAGATGTATTGAAAGTGAAGGCTGCAGTCATTTTTATTTCGTTTTCATAACCATCAAAACCTCGAATGAGCCATCAGGCCACGAGGGAGGGGGCAGGGTTCACACTAGAGCTTAATCTTATTACTGTGTATTTATATTACTCCAAATTGAAAATGAATGGGTATCAAAATTGAATCGCAGATATCGTTACAAGTGAGGTTAGATCTTATCCAATTGGTGAGGTGTAGGGTTTAGTAGCTAGACTGAACTGTGTGTGTGTGTGTGTGTGTGTGTGTGTTTCTCTCTCTCTCTACAGCGGAGATCCTGCAGGCCAATGACAGTCTGACGGAGGTGATTAACCTCTATAGGCAGCTTGTGAAGGGAGAGGAGGTGAATGGAGACAGCAGCACTATGCCAACACTTACGGGTAAATGAACTAGACACATTATCAGTACCATGTTACGCAAACATTACACACTGTTTCGATGATGATAGACATATCGACTGGCAAAAAAGTATACACAGACCCGGTGTTATACCTTTTGGATGTATAAAAAAGTGTTTTAATGACTTTGTATATGCCTTGACAGGCAAACGTGCAGCCCTGTTGGACCTCACTGGACTGGACACATCACCTTCAGTTCCCACTTTCCCAGATTTCCCCTCTCAGCTCACACCGTCACATGAGCTAGGCATCAGTCTGCTGGATGATGAACTCATGTCTCTGGGTAAGAGCTGACCTGTAGTTGCTTTCCATGGTTCATATACTAGTATCTGTACCAGTACAGATGTGAGGATCGAAGTTGCTGCTCTCAAATTATTGTTCAGTGTCAACCTGCATTATCCCCATTGTTTATCTTAAAAAGGAGATCCAATTGTACACAGATTTGTCCATGTATTTATAAAGATTTTTGATAAGACTCTTGTTAGACATTATCCTAAAAAAAAAACACTGGCCACCAAATGCCATGGCTATTTGACATAAACAACACTTCATGTGTGTTTAATAGTAAAGTGTCATATGATAAGCTTTAATCTGTTTAATTTGTATTGGTACATTTGTTGTAGGGCTAACTGACAACACTCCTAGTTCTACTCTGGCTTCCTCCCAGTCTGGTGATGCCTCTACATGGAACTCATTCCAGGTAAGAGAAGAGAAAAACGTAGATTATTGGCTGTTCTTTCCGCTGTGAACTGTTTAAATGTTCTTGACTGTGTTTTAGACTTCAGATACTGTAGACACTCCCATCCCCCCAGTACCAGCCACCATGCTGTTGCCATCGGTTACTCCTAACCCAGGGCCTGTTAGTGCCCCCACTGCCACGGTTAAGGCCCTGGATGATCTGGACATGTTGGGGAAGACTCTGCTACAGCAGTCTCTGCCCCCTGAGAGCCTGCAGGTCAAATGGTACGGTCTCAACGAAATGTTCAGAAATAAAGCTGATGTATGAGTCAAATATTAAATGTAGCCTAGATGATTAGGGATTATGTTGAGCTGTGATGATTTAATAAAGGATTTGAAATGGCAGGAAGTGATGTTCATGTGTGCTCTGCAGGGACAAACTTCAGCCTCAGTCCAAGCCCACCCTGCGTGATCTACAGAGCAAGTCAAATACAAACCCAAGTCCTATCCTAGTATATTCCTCTGAGCCTGGTAATATCCTGAACTCGCAGCACAACAGCGAGGCTCCTGCATTGAGCATCGGCCCTGCTTCCACTCCTCAGGATGAGATCTCTCTGGTTAATGTCACTGTGGCCCTGGAATCCATTAAGCCTAGTAAGAAATGCATAAGTATATGTCTTTGCGTATTATAGCTGTTTTCCCCCTCACTCTCGCTTACTCATTGTCTCGTCTCTGGCCTCACAGGTAGCATGTTGCCTGTGACTATCTTCGACAAACACAGCTTGCGTGTCCTGTTGCACTTTGCGCGTGAGAGTCCTCCGTCTCGGCCCGACGTTCTGGTGGTCATCCTCTCTATGCTGTCGTCCGCTCCCATACCCATCACAAACGTCCGCTTCCAGGCTGCCGTTCCCAAGGTACGCCGTCCGTGTATAGTTATAATTTACTTTAAACCAGAAAGTACTGTTTTGTGTAGGTTAGCAGGATTCCTCATGTTGCTTAGCATTTTTGTCTGTGTAGACAATGAGGGTGAAACTACAGCCACCGTCTGGAACGGACCTGCCAGCATTCAACCCCATTCTCCCGCCTGCTGCGATTACACAAGTCCTGCTGCTGGCCAACCCTCAAAAGGTTGGAAAAATTCACTCAAATACCTTTTTTTTTTTTTTTTTTGGAACTTCCACTACACTAAGAAAGGAGTCCGTCCATAACACAGGAACCATGTAATCCTCCAGCATCCTTCCTCAATAACACAAGCTTCAATTTTTTCTCTTATTAAAGATAGCTGTGGGGTAAAATGCTGGTGAGCAAAAAAAAAACAAACAAACAAAAAAAACCATCTGTATATAGCTGCCATAATATGTGACAACTGGATCCAATTTCTCAGAGACATTCACTGGAATATGTGCAACTATCAGTGGATAACGTGGTCATTCTTTAATAAAATACATTTTAACTGTTAGCAAACTGCTGTAGTATCAGAGGAATACACATGACAAATAACCTCTGTACCTCTGCTTTGCTTCACTGTTACAGGTCCTGACATCATTTATGTCTTCTTTCCTACAGGAAAAGGTTCGGTTGCGGTACAAGCTAACATACGATTTAGCTGACGAGTCCCATGATGAGAGCGGAGACATTGAACAGTTCCCACCTCCAGACTCCTGGGGGAACCTTTAGGTGGACACACTGACTTCCTGCTGCTTTATCCCTCTGCTTCCTGTTGGTCTTGCCCAATGGGAACAGCTCTTGCAAATCCATGGTTCATTTCTGATCCAAAGAAAATTGAGTCCCTCCTCACTTTCCCGAGAATTTGAGACAGTTTAACTTAAAAGGCTAAAACCAAGGAAGTCATTTGAATAGAAGCATGTGTGAACGAGAACTGAGAGGTAGAGCTTAGGTGAAGTGACGGAGGGTCTCATTTTTTCAAACTGGAGTCAGACTTAAGTCAGAAGGATCTGCCTTGGAACCCAATGCTGTCCTTTTCATGTCGCTTTCCTTCTGTCTCATCGTCTTTGATTCAAACCGTTTTAATCTTCACCGTAACCCTCATCTTCTGCTGCCTCTCTGGCTTTGTCCTGTTTTTGTGAACCTGTTGATGCAATACCGGCCTTCCTGAAAAGGGAGGTGTGTATACGTGCTCGTCACTCATAAATACTCCATCGTGCTTTCTGTAGTAGAGAGAACTGTGTGCACGTGAACGTATTTTATGATTCACAGAGCAGATCTTTGGGAGTTTGAATAATGGAACAGTGAAGTGGGTTTTGTTTTATAAGCTGTGATGTGTCTCTAGGATGGATGTCCGGTCTCGCCCTCTTTGCCTATGGTCTGATGAGCACCCTTTGTCACAACTAGATTTAGGATGAGAGCTACATTTGATTTCTCTCAACATATCGGTGATTCTGGTTACTTTTTTTTTTTAAACCAAAGTTGCACATCAATTTGTCAGACTAGATCATATGATGTCTGTCCAAATCTGATAGGAAGGAGGGGAAATATTTGCACATTTTAACCCATTTACTCAAAACTCGAGGACGTGGCAGTTTTGGGACGGTCACTAATCTTTTAAACCATTTCAGGTAGTTAAATTGTTCATATATTGAAGCCCCAGATCTGAATCGTTTTATTTGCTCAGAGGTGGGACACTTTGTGGGTGAAGAGTTTGTAGTAACATCAACATCTTGGTCAACACAAGTGCCTCGGGTTTCTACCTGATGGCAAATCAACAACTCCTTCAGGATGTTATCCCTTAATGAACAATTGAATAAGGGCACTGGGGTTACATTTAAAACAGACATCTGTAAAGCACCCTTGAACAATTTTGGTAAAAGTTTGGGTAAGATGAGTTAATCGTGTAATTCGATGACAACCCATTTCCTTTCAATCATTAACGAGTTTTGAGCAAATCCGTTTTTTGACCCGCTTCTCAATACAGGAAAATGTACGAAGGTGTTTTGAGGTAATCAGCACACACTACAGATGCAGTTGATACATCGGCCTATAAAGGATTAAAAAATTTGCCCTCCTTGATGAACCAGTGCTCTAACCCCCTCTGTTTTGCCCTTTTCAGACATTAATGCTTGACATCTTGTTTAAATTGACCGTATGTGCCTAATCTAATGTTTTACATTCATGTACGTCTCCTTTCTTGAATGCTGATCTGTACATACATATATTTGCATTTCTGTTTTGTATGTGTTTGTTTTGGTTCAGGAGTTTTGCAGTTGCTATTAACACTTGTGTAGGTTTTTACATTTTTTTTTTCACCTTTCCATTTTTTTCCCGACAAAATGATTTGAAATATTGACAGTTTTACATGGCAAAGATACAACCATCTATTTATTTTGTCTTTGTACCCAAGTGAAATATTCCAACCTAAAACAGTGTTTCCCCCCCAAATATAGCACATAGAGTGACGAAGTAATCGTGCCTGTGATAAGATGAAACGATGGGAATCATGAAAATAAATTTGTCTGGCGGTCAAAAGGCAGAAGAAATGCTGCAGCCACCCGATCATGCTCCAGGCTACACCTCCTGAAGTCGTACACACCACCCTGATTTCCTCCCGAGTCTGACTGTAAATAGTATACGTATTGCAATTATGTACATTTGCCAAAATTGAAAAACTACAAAGATCAAATAAGTATGGAAGAGTATGGAGTAGTGCAAATATGTATTTAAGGGAAATAAAGTTATTCTTTTTCTTGGGGGTTTAAAAATGGATTTTGTTACCCATGTCCTCAAGTTTAAGGGCCACTGTGCACACATTTTGAACACTCATTCAGTTTAGTGTGATCAGGTCCATTCAACACCGGTTCCCCAGACTGGAGTTCCACTTCTGTCCTGTACAGCAACTCAATAAGTGGGAGTGTTGATCTAACCCTGACACCCACTTCCTTTGCTTAGTAAATGTGTGCAGTCGATGATTGATAGTACTTCTTTATAAACTAAAGTAATCAGCATCATCAGAACCCAGTGAAGATATTTTAGGTTGACCCCTTTATTAAAAACAAAACTAGAAATAATCAACACAGAATACAAATCCCAGGCTAGCTTCTTCAACCTATTGTACATCACTGGCATGTTCACAAAAATGGCTGCCATCAAAACGATTCATGTAATCAATCTTCTGTGCTCCTAACGTTAACAGAAATAACAACAGGCCTAAGTGTGCTTAAAAGAGAAATAATTATACATTACAGTGAATTAGTAGAAAGCAGTAAAACAATTACCCAGAGAGAAAAAGCTATAAAAGCTTTGAAAACAAAATGTTTATCAGCTTGCAGTTATAAGTAGCATACATCAGTTGGTATATAAACAGAGAATTCAATATGCGTAGTCCTCACCTCCACAATCCCTCAATGACTGGCCTGCTCAAAATGTGACACCAAAACACACAAAACAGAGAGGAAAGAAAAGTCTACGGATAAAAGGCAAACACTGAACTATACTGAACTTTCTTCACTCTGGTAGTGGGTCAGGAATGATTAAGTACCACTACTAGACGGATATGACAACCTGGCTCCTGTTTTTGAATGAAAAGTTTTACTTTCTCTGCTGCTGGGGAGGGGGTGGTGGAGGAGGCCCGAATGAGTACGGCCCTGGACCCATAAATCCCATAATGGGCTGAGGTGGTGGAGGAGGAACAAACTGCTGGGCCATCAGAGGCTGTGGTCCTGGTCCGGCCCCAGACTGTGGTGGTGGAGGAGGTCCCTGATTAAATGGGCCCTGTGGTGGTCCCGACTGGTTCTGCTGCCCTACGCCTGACCCACTACTGCCACCACCAGACTGTGAAACTACACCTTGCCTTGAGCTGTACCCTCCCCCTCCGCTGCTGTTGTAACTTTGGTACTGATCGGCTGAGCTGTAGCTGTTCCGGCCATCCCGGCTGCGATCTCGGTACGAAGACGAGGAGGAAGATCGGTCATCACGGCTTAAGCGCCCATCTCGGCTGTAGCTGCTGCCTCCCCGGCTGTCCTTGCTAACGCTGCCTCCACTTCCACTGACGGAGCGCATGCGCCTTTCACACTCATCCTGGTACATCAGGTTGGGGTTGTTGGAGGTGGAGCCACGGTAACGCATCCTTCCTCCTAAATCATGAAATGGTTTTGAATAAGCTCATTTGTTTGAGTCAACCCAGCTCAGCCATGCTAAACACAAACAGCCTAGCATCAAGCTAAGCCAAGGTGTTTTGTACTCTACTTAGATTAGGACAAGGACAATAGATTTATTGCTACTTTTATAGTTACATTGTGACCCAAACAGCGTAAAATACACCAGAATACAGTAAAAAGAAATTCTGCACGTTAAACCACCTTAATACAAACCTGTAAGTAAGTGCTCACCTCCTGACCCGCGTCCAGAGTCAACCAGCTGGAGAAGTTTAGGGTTGATGGCCTGCCGAGCCTCCTCCAGAACCCGTACCAGGTCCCGGGCCTGACGCAGGTTTCCAGGTGTGAAGAACGTGTAGGCTGTGCCTTTATTGGTGCTACGGGCAGTGCGCCCGATGCGGTGCACGTAATCCTCTGAAGAGTTCGGGTAGTCGTAATTAATGACGAACTTCACATCTTCCACATCTTTAGAGTGTGTAATGGGCAATGGACAAGTGTTAAAGAAGGATTATTAGAGGAAAAAAAATAAAGTGTATATACGAATGATAACTTCTTTAGTGGTGTGAATATTCAATTTAGTATTACACCGTAACAGCATGCAGCGTCCATAGTTATTGCCGGCCTTTCCAAAAACCTAAAAGCTAATGTGACTTACCGGCTACACTAAAACTGGTGTCAATACATTAAGTAAGTACACATCCTGCCCTTTAAGCATTAGGGTTCATTTGAATTACTAGACATATCTGCTAGAATACATCAAATTATTAGACCAAAGATTTTCAACTGCATGTGCAAATTAAATCAATTTAAATTCTTATTTTCAAACAGATTAATAACAGGTTTACAGATGCTTTAAAAAGATAGCACGATTGGCGGACGTTTTGGCTCCGTGTGGATAACCAGCTCTGAAAAGTCTGTTTCTCATTACAAAGGTAGAGGTGGCTCAGACAACACTGTTAGTGACCCTATCGAGTACAGTCTCCTTTGGCTGAGGGCAGTTGACTGACAGCTTTGCACATGGGTGGTGTCTAAATAGGAGAATCTCTCTTAACATTTGGGCCTAATATACATGCTCATGTCAGATCTAACTGACCCCTTTACACTTGGCCATTCTCAAAAATATTAAGATTGATCTAATTAAGATTAATTTTATGTTCTTTAAATGACGCTTTCTGTGGATTATCCCTATCCAGATTTGTCTACGTATTTTAAGCTAGGTGTAAATACGCAAATACAACTAAATCCAGTCTTAGCAGATGTCATGAGCATCTTCCAAATATATATAATACAAGGGACATGTTACCGTATATAATGACTCCAACTAAGAGAAGTGCAATGTGAAAAAGATTGTTAGGGTTGTCCACCGAGTTGAAATGGAATAAAAACTCCATGCAACAACCACTAAAATACAGCACAGATTACATTATAACTCCTGCTAACCTTATGCAAATTTTAAGTCTAGAATTATATGTTTTCACCACTAGGATACAATCCAGAAAGAAGATGAATGAAATGACCAAGTGTAAACAGGATCAAACTCTGTCTACTTAGAAGTGTATTACTTTGTAAAAGCTAAAAAACAAAAGATACGATATACAGATGTGACTAAATATGATTCTTATACCAAAGCTGTCGTTATCGGGGCATTAGGAGATACTTACCCTATGTTACGTTAGTCTTGACTGAGATCAGTCCCAGGTCCAGTGGAGAGGCCCGAGAGGAAGAGGTATATGTGGGCTCACACGTTCTGCTGCCCCCCCTTCACCCTTGGCACGACACCAGCAACGCCTGGCGGGAGCAGAACCGGCTCCTCTCCAGTTCTCTCTCTCTCGCCGGGTTGCAGGGCCTCCACAAACCGGACCGGACTGGATCCAGCACTCAACTTTCTGCCTCTCTTTCTCTTTCTGCATCTTTCTTTCTCCCTCTCCATCTGTCCTGGAGCAAGCCCAGGTCAAACGTAACGTGTCTCTTATCCTAACATATCCAAAAGGGCCATGGCATCACGTAATCGATTAACTGATTGTTTTGGTGTCCTTTTTTTTTTTCTTTCGACCAATTACTTTCATAAATGCTGTAACTGAAAATTTGTGGTCCAATCAAGGGCAGATCTGAAAGGTTATGAGAGATGCCACAGTCCAGAAGACCCCCGGTCATAATGCTGCAGTCCAGTTCTAAGATTCTGCAGTCTTGAAGCGGAGGCTTCCGGAAGAAGTTGAGGAGTGGGTTTATCCAGATCAGGCTCTGTGCTAGCGCCTCACAGGGCTCTGCTTACATGGTAGACGGCAGCTGCTGTACCAATTTAGCACAGCCTGCCTTAGTTGCCATTTAGGGAGATCAAAAAGCCTGAGGGGGGGAGAGAGAACAATGAAAGAGTGAGACGTACTGTGGATCTGGCAACTCAACACAACCCACTTCCTCTTCTTCAAACCAGGTTTCGCCATAAAAGAAAAACAAACACAAATAACACACCTGATTCAAAACTCAGGACTATCACAGTCGATAGGAAAACGTCTAGAAAACAAACCATTGTTCATCTGCAGCATTTGGACTTGACCTCTGTTACTTCACAGGATATTTGGACATAGGTCAAGAAGGAGACTGGTATTAAGACCCAGGGAAGACAAAGGGAGCCTAACATCTCCCCCAGGTCCATATTAGGGTCAACAGTGAGCCAGCGAGCCCCGTTTTTGAAGAAAGATTGGTTGTTGTTTTTTTTTTAAACAGCAGTAACAAGAAACAGACAGTGAGGCTTATTGTGTAAATGATGGCTTGAGGGTTGTAAGCTAAAGAATGCTCCAGCTATCATGGTCTTCCACAAGGCTCCTGGACATCTGAATTTACTGACTGCCACTTTAAAAAAAAAATAATGGCACAACTGGAAAGGAGCATAAAAGGACACAAACTAGACAGTGCATATTAAAGTGTTAGGGACTGGAAAATAAGAAGAGGGAGAAAGGTGGAGAATTGTTCTAGTTGACAAAGAGACTGGTGATCAAAATAACCATATCAGAGGCACAAAGAAGGCTTCAGAATAGTTCCTGGGGGGAATTTTTCTGACACAGGAAGGGGTAAAGGAAAGATTTATCTCTCAGATCGGAAGAAAATAAAAGATCATAACATCTCAAATAAATCTCCAATACTGTTGGAGTGCTGGATTTCATTATAAAATGTAGGGAATGTGTGTATGCATGTGCATGTATAGTAAATATTGTGTAAATATCTCCCTCTAATATGAGCACATACCCAGTCCACGTGAGGCAACATCAGTAGCTATAAGGATAGGAGCTTTACCACTGCGGAACTCTAAAAACGAGAAGAAAGCTTTAATACATTACATCCCCAATCAGTCATACTCATGTACAGCCTTTAATTATTTCCTCTAAACTGAGAGCTTTAATTATGCAGGCTTCCATGTTAGACCTTTTCACAAACTCGGAGATTTAGGTTCCTGTTTTGGTTCAGTGTATTTTTGTTGAAATGCATCTGATTACACAGCTCTAATACTGCACTGGATAATAAGACATGCTAAAAATTCCTTAAATCATTACCTGAAAGGACCCAGTCTCTCTCTGGCTGACTTTTATCACCATGAATGCACATTGCCGGCCATCTACACAGACAGAACACAGTGAACAGCTAGTATTGTAAGACACGATTTCGGTGTCTGAGTATTTTGGCTCCCGTTCCCATTATTATAATGCAATTGAATGACACGTATGACTATTTTTCTGTATATAGATTAAATCTCAAATCATAAAAGGTACATAAAATGTTTACATGGTATGACATAAAAAATAACAATTTGGGTGTTAGTCTGCTTTGTTAGGCTAATCTTACCCATCTCTCCTCATCCTGCGAGTCAGCTCATCGCATCGTTTCTTCGTCTCAACGAAAATGATGGTCTTGTTCTCCTTCTCTGCCATTATTTCCTCCATCAGCTGAATCAGCCTATGAAGAAGGAGAGAGGATGAAATTAGATTCGCCATTCTCGTAGCACATTTGGGGTGGGAGTAACACTCAGTTTGTGTCTTCCTCAACAATGAGTCTGCACTTTCCTGGAATTCACAGCCAAATGACAGGATTTTTTTAAACAATGTAGCCCTTTGTAAATAAAGCAAAACATAAAAAAAACAGGGAACTACTAAATTTGCTTATAATTTTTTTGGAAAGCATAGGCTTGTGTAGGACCACAAAAGCTGCACGTATTGTATTATAATGTCATTAATTTAAAACATGCCTTCAGAGGATATTAACCCTTTTTAGATGATTTATTTTAAAAGAGAGGAGCTCTCATTTAATTACTGTCTGGATTTTGATGTTTCTCCTCCCACTCTGACTCTGACCTCATCAGGACAGACCCAAATCTCATTCAGGTGACCCGTAATAGTTTATAACGAGTTGTCACTGTGAGCATAACATGATAATGTGCAATAACAGTGCAGTTATTGTGAGTATTGTTGTCAAGCATGTGCATTCCATCTTGGCCACAATTTACCCATCTGGTAACGGCTGCTTCCAGCATGAATGGACCATGTCGCATAGTAAAAGTTAATCTAAAAATGGTTTCATGAGCATGACAATTTCTTGAAAGAAACACGAAAGTACACCTGAAAAGTCTGCAGGAATTACATGATGCATTCTTGTCAACACCCCCTCCCCTCCCTCTCTCTGGGTACTCCGGTTTCCTCCCCCGGCCCAAAGACATGCATGGTAGGTTGATTGGTATCTCTGGAAAAATTGTCCATAGTGTGTGAGTGAATGAGTGTGTGTGTGTGCGCCCTGTGATCCGAGGTAGTTCGGATAAAGCGGTAGAAAATGAATGAATTCTTGTCAACATGGAATTGAGCAGAATGTCAAAGAAATTTAGAAAATAAAAAAAGAAAATATAGTGCGTGTAATAAAGTGCTAAGTGTGTTCAGTAAAATATGTAACTCAAGTCAAATTAGCACTTCTCACTTATTGTCTTTTTCGTTCTCCAGGCAAACGTCCACAATCTGCAGGATGTTGTGGTTGGCGCTGAGCTCCAGGGCCCCGATATTGATTTGTATGTAGTCATGAAGAAAGTCTTCCGCCAGCTGACGCACCTCTTTGGGCCAGGTAGCACTCCACATCAGTGTCTGCCTGTCCGGCTGTAAAATGTAGTCAGGCACAGAGACAAACTCTTCAATAGTCAGCAGGCAAAAGAACATCTCTATGCACCCTTATTTATTAGAAATTACTATTTTTTTAGGTTTCTCAGAATGTGCTACTTCGAGATTTCACCATTACAAGGGTTTCTGATTTTCAAAGTAAAACCAAGTAAAAGTCACAATATCATGCTGTTAATAAACTATTAACAAAACCAGAACAGCAGTGAAAAGGAAAAATTGCTAAATTATGACATGACAAATGTAACATTATTGAGCAGGTTCACATCTACAGCATTTGTAATGAGAGCGTATTTAATATTTACTGCGTTTCTGATTTTATTTTAAATCGTATACATTGTACAAAATCCTAATGAAATCTGATAATCTAAATAATTTCCTTCTTATGTTTAACCTCTAGAACCTTGTAAAAAAAATGTGTAGCAAGAAGCAGATTCATTTATCATATATCTGAAATCCTTGCTGTCTTAATAACTAGCTACTCGTGTATATTTATAAAATAAACTAACAAATAAATAAATATGGTGGTTCACTCTCTTTTAATAACATTTGAAGTTTGTGGCTTACCCGAATCTGATCTACGATTTTGCGGATCTGTGGCTCGAAGCCCATGTCCAGCATGCGGTCTGCCTCGTCCAGTACAAGGTAGGTGCATCTACGCAGGTTCGTCTTCCCTGCCTCCAGGAAGTCGATCAGACGTCCAGGTGTTGCAATGCAAATTTCAACACCTGCAGGAAACAGTAGTTAGGGTAAATTCTAAATCAAACTATAACTTACAAGACCACCTCCTGTACCTCAGTGATCAACATATTGTCTAATGTCATTGCAGGTATCTGTGCTCACCTCTCTCCAAGTCTCTGATCTGTGGACCTTTAGGGGCTCCGCCATACACACAGGTGCTCTTGATTCGGGAAGTCTTGCCGTATTCATACGCCACCTGCTGCACCTGTTGTGCCAGTTCACGTGTTGGAGCTAGAACTAGACACTGAAGAGAACAAGGGGGAATTAAGAAACAAATTTGGGAGCTATTATGTTATTTATCAAGATAAATAACACCATCAATCTACCAACAGTAAACATTGAGTCAAGGAGTCAGAATACAGTATAACTATAAATAGTAAGAGACAATGCTAATGATTGATAAAGCAAGCAGTGTTTATTAAAATAAACAGAAACACTTACAATAGGTCCATCTCCCCTCTCTAGGTACGGTTGGTGGTTGATGTGCACAATGGCTGGAAGTAGATACTGTGGGAGAGAGGAGTAGTTATTCAATTACTTTGACATACTATAAACAGTCTGGATATTCTGGGCTCAAATCATTTTTATGCACTCAGTCATCTATTGTCTTCTGCACTCTTGTCTTGATAGATTTAGGTGGTGATTCACTGTGGCGACCCCTAACGTGAAAAGTCAAAAGTAAAAGAAGAATAAAGACGACTCTTGTCTGTTTTCTCTCCAGCTTGCAGTGAAGGAGAAGGTACTTACGGCAAGTGTTTTGCCGGATCCAGTCTGTGCAATTCCCACCATGTCCCTGCCACTGAGGGCCAATGGGAAGCCCTGTGCTTGAATGGCTGTGGGCTCCTTGAAATTCTGCTGCAGCAGTACATCCATCACATACTCTACAATACACAAAACCATATTTTGCAAAATTGTTTCATATTTTATAGATTCTTGATCATGTGAAATTACATTTCCTCCTATTGTAACTCATAATGTAAGTCATAAGTGTGTATGGTCTGTCTGTTGAAACTGTGCTGAGACACGAACAACAGTACAACAGATAAGAACAACAATAAAACATAAAACTGAAGACAGCTAAGTCAGGAAGGAAAATGAGAGCCGCAATTGTCTGATGACTAAAAACCCAGTAAAAGTCACAATATCACGGTATTAATAAACTATTCATCAAAACCAGAACAGCAATAAAAAGGAAAAATTGCTAAATAATGACATGATAAATGTAACATTATAGAGCTGGTTCACATGTACAGCATTTGTAATGAGAGCATTGGATCTGTTGCAATCTGATTCTAGAAAATCTCCTTATGTTTAACCTTTAGAACCTTGTAAAAATTAATCTCTCATATATCTGAAATCCTTGCTGTCTTAATAACTAGCTAATATTAACAATAAATAAATAAACAAACAAACAAATAAATAAGGTGGTGGTGGTTCACTCTCCTTTAATAACATTTAAAATTACCCAAATTTGATCTATTTTGTGGATATGTGGCTCGAAGCCCCAGAACATTCCCAGTTTGCAAATTCGTTTTACATTTTATAGATTTCCACTGCACGTGCATTTAATGAAATGTACGTGATCAATATTATGAACTCCGTTAACCTGATGCTTCTGTGTTAAGTGTATGAATTTCCCTGTGATATCTGCAAGTATCTGTAATGGTGAGTTACTCACGTGGAAACTGTGCCTGGTGGAAGTTTGGCACTGGCTTTGGGCACCCAGAACCCCTGACAGTGATCTCTTTCTTTCTGCGAAACTCTTCTACCTCATACTGTAATATAAATAGGAGTAAAGAACAGTTGGACATATTGCTAATATGAACTTTGTGATAACATTACAGGTTCAACCGCTTACACACTAAAAAGCAGTACCAAAGGTAGTAGCAAAGAGAGCATAAAGAATGTGAGTGGGAATTGCCTCAAAGCCAAAATCAGTAAGTTAAGTAAACCAGAAGGGAGCATTATGCCATTTTTCACCTGACTCATGCGCTGGATCTCTGGGTGCTCGCTGTAGAAGTTTTTCTCAAACTTTGGCAGCTCACTAAGGTCCCATTTCTTCTTCCTCAGTCGGTCTCCAGGGTTCCCGAACTTCTTAGGAGGTGGTGGACCTCCACGGCTGGACCCAAAGCGTGTCCTGGAGGGGAAAATAAACCAAAAACAAATAATTTACCACCTTCCTGCAATGGCATTCCTTGACTATGTGGTTTGGTAATTCCAGGGTTAACGTATAATGTTTCAGAATAAAATCATCATCATCAGCTTTAGGTGACTACTTGCGTCATAACCGAGGTGGGAAGTGTTGTGGAGGAACAAAACAAGACAATGAATACTGAATTGTTTCAAGAATGTTCAACAAATATTAAAAAAACAACAAATAATAAAGTGCAAAGTCTCACCCTCTGTCCCGTCCACGGTCTCTGTCTCGGTCTCTGTCTCCGTATGATGAGCTTCCTCTCATTTTTGTTGTTGTTGTTTACTTAAAGCAAGCTTTTCTTTTAATGTAAAATTAAAATGATTTTATGTTTAAATGCCAATTTAAGTCGTACAATTTGCAAACTAATTATGTTCAAGAAATAAACTGTAAAATACACTCTGCGTAACGTTACCTAACTAACTACTTTCTGCTTAACATTAGCCTAACTAGCTACTTTAGCTAAAGCAAAACAAAGTATACGATGACATTTGTGCCTTTCAGCACTTACTTGGAGAAAAAATTCTTCCTGTATTCGAGGAAAAACTCGATTTATTACCTTATAGACTTTTTTTTAGAACGTGTTTAAACTAAAAACTCGGTTTTCTTGTTTGTTTTGCTAGCTTAGAAACTAGCGTTGCTGGATTTAAACCCACCGCAAACTGCAGGCACAAAAAAACCTAAAATATGAACGAAGTGCAGCGGTTTTTATGCCACAACTGTGCATAAAAGTGCTAAAGTAATTTAAAAATAAAACCTTGGCAAATGTTGTTGTTGTGTATAAATCGCAGTGGATGAATGATCCTAAGAGCGACTAGTTTGTATGCAGGCCCTGAGCTCCCTGTCCTCCTACATACACTACCCATTATAGCGCGGGGCCCATGGTTGCCAGGTCTATCACAAATGGGTTTTGTTTTAGCACAAACACAGTCCTAATTTTAATATGCGATATTTATCTGTGTTTGTTTGTCTTTCCTGTATGTTAATCAGACCACTGAAATTTCTGAACGTGTTTTAATTAGGAATTATTTGCGTGTGTGTATTAGTTGTTTTAAGTGTGTATGAATGTTTGTTATTTTTAAGTAAAGGAAACGCTGCCGCTAGAGGATTAAATAGGTATAATTCTAATTTGCATGCGTTTGAAGGGACACGATTGATCCCAGAGTCATCAGGACACGTGGCTGTGTTTCAAGCACACTGGAAAAAAGTCAGGATGAAGTGTGCAGCACGTGCCAAGGGCACTCGTTAACACACGGGCTAGGATTGGAGCGCAGCCGCTGAACGTGGGGTGTAAATACGGGAAGTGCATGTGGCTGATTGGCAGAAAAATAGCACAGAATAAAGACTTGATATTAGATATTAGAGACAAAATGCCGCTCCTGACTCAAAACAAACGAATCGACCATTTAATATCAACTGCTGAATTGTTCTCCAAATATTCCCATTTAAGGGTAAGTGTTATTGCAGGCCTGTGAACATTAAACTTATACAGTAATTTTACTGTATAATATGCATTTTCCTGCATTTTCCTTTTTTTAAAGGAAAATGCCAAAACATTTCGCTCCAAACCGCTTGTGACAGTGGATCCCGAGTGTCTCCTTTATGTACAACAGCGTGAATTTGCAGCCACAACGCCGACAGACGGTGAGTCATAATGGACCTTCATGTATATATTTACTTCTGCATTATTTATACTAGTGTGGAGTTTGTATGTTATCCCTGTTCTTAGGGGGTTTACTATGGGCACTCGGGGTAACTCCCATAATCAAAACACATTGCTGGCAGTTTGGCATCTCTAAATTGTGTGTAAATGTTTACCCTGTGATGGACTGGTACCATGTTCAAGAAATAGCCTGTCTTGTGCCCTGGTGTCTTGTGCCCTGGTGCTCTGGTGTCTTGTGCTCTTGGCACCCTGGTGTCTTGTGCCATGGTGTCTTGTGCCCCAGTGCCCTGGTGTCTTGTGCCCTGCTGCCCTGGTGCCTTGTGCCCTGGTGCCCTGGTTTCTTGTGCCCTTGGTGCCTTGTGCTCTGGGGACTTGTGCCCTTGTGCCCTGGTGTCTTGTGCCCTAGTGCCCCGGTGCCCTGGTGTCTTGTGCTCTGGTGTAGGCTCCAGGCTCCCTGTGACCAAGGCAAGGGGTTCAAAAACCTTCAGAAAACAGTATGTGTTTATGTGTATGATGGTCTACAAAGTTATTGAGAAGTAAAAGGGGGAACCTCATAACAATCAAATAGCCCAAAAACTAACCATGAGAAACTGATGAAGTCAAAGACCAAGTTTGGACAAAGTACTGAAAAATGATACTTTATAATACCACAGTGTTATATACTTTACAATACTGTACATAATACTACTATGTGTCAGAATGAAGGATTTCAGGATGCTTTAGCCCCACTTATACAGATTACAGTTCTACACAGTGTGACAAAAAAGTGGTGTTATGCAGATATTTGCAGAAATAATTTTGTGTGAGTCTTTCTTTACTTCCAAGCTACACTCTTTATTTAATCTCAGTTAAAGAGCAAAATCATTCTTTAGGTCAGCTGATCTATAATACTGAGATGCCTAGACCAACATTACTGATATTTAACTAACCATATAACAATAAATCGGATCTTTTTGCAGGCTCTGTTTCAGTTATAGGCTCTGATGATGCAACAACGTGTCACTTATTAGTCCTGCGCCATACAGGTAAAAATGGGCATCTGTACTCCCTTTTGTTTTGTTTTGTCTTTGTGGCAGTATTATATTTCTTTACTGCCGCTTTAAAGGAAACGGAGCGACCTGTCTGGCTCACCTGGACGGCTCGAACACGTGCTCTGAAGTTCCTCTCTTACTTAATGCTGTCATGGCATTAAGCAACCCAGCTAAAGCAGGCAGGTGAGACCTGTAGCTTTCTTTTTGTAAAACCACAACATATTTATTTGTTATACTCAATGACAAGGTTCATTATTTAAAGCAATATATGTACATTTTTTTCAGGTTAGAGCTTCATCTTGTTGGTGGGTTTGATGACGACAACAAGACATCACATAAACTCAGCCGTGAAATTTTGGGTATGAAGAACATTGCACCAAATCAGAGTTTACCTACAGTATTTAAAAATTCTGTTAAAAAGCTCTTGTATATCTGTGTGGGTCTGTATGGATTCAGTGTTTTTATTTTGCAGCTGCGTTTCAGAAACAAAAGGAAGAAATCCACCTAGAAACGTGCTGCATTACTGGTAATTTGTAAGCACATGTACAAGTTTGCATAACCTTTTTTTATCACCACTATCCTCATCACACTGATGCTTATTGAACTACTGTTGCTCTGATTTATAGATATGAATGACGTTGTGAAAGACGGGATTCACAGACCAGTTATCTATGGAATAGGTAACAGATTAATCTCCGACCTAGATAAACCTATTTTCTAGACACCAAAGTGACAATTTATTAGACATTTTAACATAATCTGGTAATGTTCTGCATAGCACAGTAACTGTGTGTGTGTGCGTGTGTGTGTGTGTGTGCTTGTGAGGCGTGAACGTTAAAACCGGTGAGGTTTTCCCAGCCACATTTCCACACAAAGGACCTGCTGAGGACTTGAGGTCTGCACGTAGCTTCACAGGTGGACAGGTAAGAGAACAAACTTGTTCCTATCCTCCAAAGGATCCTGAGGTTAATATCAATTAGTTAATTGATTGTTTGCTTGATTGATTACAAAAACGTTAGGTAAATTTACTTATAATGATGCACTAAAATAAACCCTGAATGCTTGACATTAAATTGTATAAATGGCGACTGAGATGATGAATGTCTCTTAAGTTTCTATATGTATTAAATTGCTAAGCTTATATAGAGTATTTATGTATAACTACACATAATTAAAATTTTTGCCATGATTGAATTCTAAATACTGAATGAATTAAATAAATCGGTTTAACAAAATTGCAAATGAATAAAAATAAGTCAAGCTATTTAATTACGACAAAAGTAATGGTACCCTTTTAAAGAAGAAAGAGTTAGTGTGTGTATCTTGGAGCTAAAAATTCTGCAATGGCTGAACTGCACTGCTGGAAAATTTGGTGTGTTTTCATTTGTTTTCAGTCCGTAAATATAAATACTGTGTGTGTGTTCAGTGATTTTATAGCTTGTTTGAATTCATGCAAGCACACAAAAAAAATAAGCATTACTGAAACTTTTGTAAATACGGCAGGTTTTATTAGTTTGTTTTTGTTCAAATTTTCCTATGGAGAAAAAAAGCAATATTTATACATAATTATACTAAATAATTTATAAATGACCCAAAGATGAATACCATGTTATATTTTTTCCATTCTGTAGTGTATATAATTGAAATCATTGTGATTATATATAATATTTACAATCATATTAATAGAAATGACACTTAATTGAATTGACATGTAATTGAATTTTACCAGATAGCCGAGGTGTATGACAGTAGTAAAGGGCAGGTGAAGATTGGGCCATGCAGCTGGCCAGTGAATACAGACATTGCCTTCTGGTTGGATGAAGATGATGAAATAATTTTGCAGGTAACTACTAAATTTAATTTATTGATTATTCTGTACCTAATTGTTTAAAATCTCACCTTTACATTATGATCTCTCTATCTAACAGTACCTGTCCACATCACCTTATGCTGAGCCACCTCATTTTGTCCAACACATGAAGTCTACAATCCGCTTCCTGCTGGAACACCCGAACGCCGATGTTCTGTTTCCTGGAGGCCAGCCGCAGATCTTCCAGCGATCGGAGCATGGACAGTGGGAGAGAGTCTGACCTTAACAATCATCACTGCCCTTAACCATCGACAACACTGTGACCCAACCAAAGGCCTTTACAGGAAATGACTAGTGGCTGTACATGTTGCTGTTTTATGCTAATCCATTTCTCTTAAGATGATTAAACTTTTACTTGGAGTGGAAAGATGGAATTATCTTTAGTTATGCATCAATCAAAGTTTTAGAGACAGTACAGAGATAATATGCCCCTTTATGGACTCTCAATGCTGGAGATTGCCTTTTTTTTTACACAGTGTATAATGTTGTACAGTAATGAAAAATGTATTAAATGCAAAAATGTATTAATGTAAAAATGTATTATGTAACATATAAGATCATAATTATGCTATGGACGTTTGACTGGAGTGCTGCATGAGAAATAAAGAAAAAATGCTGTATATCCTTCATAAATCCTGTTACCAAAACAAAGCATAATAAACATTCATCTTGATACAGTGGTTCTAAACTGAACATATTTACATCTGGGTCACGTAGTGGGTCATCGATATAGGTTCTTACATGGATCGGAGATGTAGAGATAATAAAAGATAAAATTCTTACATGAGTATATTTACATTAATTATCTACAGTAATATATAACTAATATTTACATGCATGCAACAGCTATTGTTAGTTATTACTATATTATATATAAAAATAAGTAACACTATATATATATATTGTTTAATATACTTGTATTGGTACTTGTTAGACTAACCTATACTAAACTATACTTTAAAATAGCTAAATAAGCTAAATATGGTAAAGCTAAATAAAACGAAAACAGAACTCCTTAAATAAACACTTAAACATTTGAATAAACATCCAGCTTTCCAATACAGTGTGATCTTTGGAATGGAAATATATCAGACCTTTCTAAGCATAATTAATATTATCATTATATTTTAATCTATTACAGTAACATGTGCTTTATTAAGACCTCATAATTTGTTTATTAACCCACTGTTTAACCCACAACAGTGTGGCATTCATTTAATATAGACTTTTAACTTGTATTTTCAGGGTCTTTTATGCTGATATAGGTTCAGTAGGACTGTAGGAATATAGGAGGGAGAAAGGAAGGAAGATTGTTTCCAAAAAAAAAAAAAAAAGGTTTTTTCCTGACTCCATTTTACTAAACTTGGAGATTTCGCAGCATTGTAAGTATATTTTTTCTTTTTTCTTCAAATGCAGCATACTGTAATTTGAGTTGCAGTTTACATTGGTTTAGTGTATTATACTGAGTAAGTGTACTTTAGTGTATTATACTGAGTAAGTATACTTTAGTGTATTATACTGAGTAAGTGTACTTTAAGTGTATTATACTGAGTAAGTGTACTTTAAGTGTTTGGTGATCATTCACTCTTCTCATTGTGCTTTTATTTTCCTGGCAGTATTATGAAGCAAAACCCTGGAATCTGTGCAAAAATGTGCACAGAAATGGAGCAGCAAGAACCAAAGACACCAAAGACAAGAGTTAAAATCGCCTTCCTTAAAGCAGATGAAGACATGTTTAGGCACAGAACTGAAAGTAACCCATACAGACGCCCTAACAGTAAGTGTCATTTTTCTCTACAAGTCTCTAATATAATATATATATTCTATAAATAATTTATAAGTCAGTGTTAAATAATTAGCTAAATTCTGTCTTTTATTTGCAGTGAAGACAAAAATGGATTCTGGCTTAAGGATGAAAACATCAGGACATTTGAACGGAAATGTAAAAGTATATTAATATCTGCTATAAGTATGAGTAAATATTTTGTTGTATATATTAAGCTGAATAAGCCAGGATTTCCAAAACACTTCTTGCATTAAGTGAAATTTCCTTATCAAATGAGTTCATACAACTTTTTTTTAGATTAGTGAAAAAAGTTATGAAAAAAAATTTCAATTTAGTTTAATCTGTAGAGTTTATCCGTTTTTTTTTCTTACCTCAATTATAGAGTTCTCTATAATGTCACAGCTTCTAGCTGTCCCAAAGTTACACATTACTGTTTGTAATATTTAACACAGTTTTTTTATTTTTATATAATTTTTTTAATTTTTAGAAAAAGATTTAATGTTTTATTCTCAGGTTTCGTCCGTTTTATGCTTTATATGCGATATGTCATGTTCTCTTGCATGTCAAAAGTTAACCAAAAAGAAATTAAGTTATAAACTTAATAGTCATTGTTCATTGCTCATATTAACTCATTGTTAATACTAATTGTTCATTGTTCAGATCAGCAACATTTTGTTTTCCAAAGGTGATCATTCCAACCACTGAGCACATTCAATCATTTAAGTGACAGCTGGTCAGAATTTACTATAATTTGAGAATTCTACAGCACTCTAAAATGTGGAATAATGTGGACATTTTGTGTAGTATTTAATTACATATCCCTATATAGTGGAACACCATCATTCTTTTTTCGCCCCATGTATTTTGAGAGAATATTTGGTTTGTTGATGGGAATTGGCAGAAACAATGAAATGAAAATTGTTCATTTGATTTAATTTGAATAAAACCTCTCCAATGTAATAACAAACACATTTTTAACTCTTTCTTTTTTGTGTCTTTGCAAAACAACTTGAGCTAGTTTAAGGGTTTCACTTTTAGTGCTGGTCAAGGCATGATATGACTCCATGAAACTAAATGACACTTTTGTTGTATAAGGATATAAGAGCCAGTCTGTGTCATAAATATCAACCAAAGAAAAAATCAGGTATAATTGTATATAAAAAAAACACTATCTAGTATGAATGTTTTGCTCTTATATAGACAGTGGTCGGTGTCTTGGGAAAATGTTTGGCTGTTCAGATTACAATTTCTACTGTATTGGTTTCACTACAATTTTTTTTCTCAAAGGTGTTTCAAAACAGAAACTTCTATAAATTGTACACTGATAGAGTATGATTCAAAATAGTCTTTGCATTATGTGCAAAGTGACCTTTCATGCGTGTGGGTGTGCGTTTCTACTTAAACAGCAAATTAATATTCTATTACTGTCCTACAAGTTTACTATACTGTATGTTTAAAAAAGGATTTGAGGATGTAGTATATGATGTCTTAGCCACATAAAGTGCAACTGTGCAACCTGGTGCAAACAGTGCAAGACAGACAAGACAGTGCAGACAAAAGGTTACAAGACAATACACAAAATACAAAAAAGACAGTACACAAAAGACAGTAAACAAAAAACAGCAGCAACCGACCATTGTCAATACTGTATGTAAATACTGTAAGTTCAGGCGATATTGCGTGCAGTAATACTAAAATGAACACAGTCTCTTAGCCGCAGGTCCCTGAGATAGTGTATAAGATTGTGCAAAAAACAGCAACAGCTGAAATATTGTACAGTATGAGCAAAATGACTGAAATGTTAGACAGTGTGTGCAAAGAGCAAAAAAGTAAAAGTGTGCAAAACAGCATGTAAACAGTTTGTAAACAGCATGTAAACAGTTTGATGAATGTAAGCATGTAAACAGTTTGATGGATGTAAGCAGCATGTAAACAAGTTGATAGATGTATATTAGAAGTGTGTCGTTTAGTTCAGATCAGTTATTAAGTAGTATGATGGCTTGTAGGAAGACACTGTTACACAGTCTGGTTGTGAGGGCCCGAATGCTTTGGTACCTTTTTCCAGATGGCGGGAGGGTGAAGCGTGTGTGTGAGGGGTGTGTGGGGTCATCCACAATGCTGTTAGCTTTGCGGATGCAGCGTGTGGTGTAAGTGTCCATGATAGAGGGAAGAGAGACTCCAATGATCTTCTCAGCTGACCTCACTATCCGCTGCAGGGTCTTGCGTTCCGAGATGGTGCAGTTCCCAAACCAGACAGTGATGCAGCTGCTCAGAATGCTCTCATTGGTCCCTCTGTAGAATATGGTCAGGATGGGGGGAGGGAGATGTGCCTTTCTCAGCCTTCGTAGGAAGTAGAGATGCTGCTGGGCTTTCTTGGTGATGGAGCTGACTGACTGAGTTCTCCCAATCAGAAAGTCCAGGATCCAGTTTGCAGAGGGAGGTGTTTAGTCCCAGCAAGCTCAGCTTCCCAATCAGGTACTGAGGGATGATTGTGTTGAATGCTGAACTAAAGTCTATGAACAGCATTCGTACATAAGTGTCTTTATTGTCCAGATGGGTGAGGACTAAATGGATGGCTGTGGCAATGGCATCGTCTGTGGAGCGGTTTGGACGATACGCGAACTGTAGGGGGTCCAGTGAGGGTGGTAACTGGGTCTTGATGTGCCTCATGACAAGCTTCTCGAAGCACTTCATAACTATGAGTGTGACGGGACGATAGTCATTGAGGCAGGACACTGTAGACTTCTTTGGAACGGGGACAATCTTTAGGTAGTCTTGAGGCACGTAGGAACAACGCCTGTGACCTGACACAGAATGTACATGGCAGGTAGAGGTTTTCTAATCCAGTCTGCTGGTCTGAACAGGTGAGCACAATATTGTGAGCTAAGGTAACCTTTACACTAGTACAACATGGTATGATGAAACATCATCAACTGACACTCACTAGGACCATGAGGAGTTTTTATTGTTCTTCCTGGTATGTACCTGTAAAAAAGTATACGCCCTCAAAGATCACCTGATTTACCTGAGCTAAAGCCATGTACTGAACCTGTACCTGAAAAAAACAAACTTGACAAATTGTAAAATAATGTAAGTAATATCTTCTATTTTACTTATCTGACATGATAGGTTTATTTTTTATATTTAAAAACCACCAAAAGAATAAAAGTTTTACAGTTTTATATATCGTGTTTCTAGTCTTAGTTTAAGTGTCTGATGCAACAGCATTTCCTGTTACAGTCAGTACTAGAAGTTGATCGTTTTGATGTGTTTACTATTAATCTATATAAAGGTTTCATGTTATTTGTAAGTACATATGATGTAATAACATTTCTTTGTGTGTAACTGTGAACAACAGAGTCTGTTTGGGTGTTTTACTAAGAGTTAAAGCACAATGCAAATAAGAAACAATAACAAATGGCAGCAAGGACTCCATTTTGTTTTGTAGCTCTATGACTCCAAATAAGTACGTCATCATTTTGCTAATTTTCTGCATAATATTCTCTTCAGCTGTGTTTTCCTAACTCTTTAGTCTTTATAATTCTGTTCATTTAGGTATGATTGGTAACATTTGGTGACCTTTTAAGAAGAGGTGTATATACAGACGCTTCAGTATTATGGGCTATTGGTTATGACATAAAATCTCAGTTAAGTCTAATTCAGCTCTAAGTTGATACACTGCAATAAATAGAACAGATCGACAGTTTTAATATTAACTTTGTATATGTAGAAAATCTTTGTAATTGTCTCAGTTGTATTTGGGTTAACGTTTTGTGTCTATCAACAGAAATCAGTCTTCTCTTCAACAATTCTTTAATACAAATGTTTTGACAGAAATATAAATGTGAAAGTTACATGGCGGGTGTAATAAATTTGGGCACTAATACAGCCATGGATCCTCACCCAAGTGGATCGTCACCTAAAGCTCCAGGTTAGATGTCTTTCAAAATATATTGTTTCTTTTGTGCATAATGATATTTGCACTTTGTTAAAAAGTTTATTGTCTACCTTATTTTTTTATGTCTGTTGTGTTTATATCTACTCTTTCAGATCGAAAGATTGTACTGCTGGGAAAAGCTGGAGCTAGAAAGAACAGAGTAGCCAGATTCATCCTGGGAGACACAACGCTAAATGAAGAGAGTGAAGAGTGTCTTTTACATGAAGGTGAACATGCAGGAAGGAGGATCTGCATCGTGAATACACCAGGATGGGACAGAGTTTCTATAGAGTGCACTACAGAGAAAATTAAAAAAGAAATCATCCGAAGTGTGACACTTTGTCCTCCAGATCTCCATGCTCTGGTTCTGGTGATGCCCATAAACGCTGATGATGAACTATCTGTAAATGAACTTAAATCAGCAAGTCGACACATGGAGCTGCTCTCTAAGAGGGTCTGGAATCACACTGTGGTGCTTTTCCTGTGTGAAGGAGATGTGGAGGAATCCACAATCAAAGAACACATTCATAAAGCAGAAAAACTCCTTGAAAAGTGCAGAGGCAGACACTGTGTTATGCATCTGAGTGACTCTGAAACCCAGGTCCATGGACTGCTTGAAGAGATAGACAGCATGGTGGAAGAAAATGCTCGTTATAGCTTCCAGCCACAGGCTTCTGATGAACAGATGCAGAGCAAAATGTCATGCAAAGAAGCTACACAAAAGAAAACAATTAAACAGCAGAGTGAAGAAAAAGTAGAAGAGAAAGATGTGCCTAGGAAGAGACGTGGAAGCCTCCAAGGGTTATATCCTAGTAGTAAGTATAACTTCATAACATGTTAAATTTGATAATGAATTCATGACACTGACTAAAGCAATCTAAGTAATATATTACACTGATGTCTATACTATTTCTTTTTCCACAGTGACTACAGATACAGAAGATTCAGAAAGACAAAGAGAGAGAACTGAGGCCAAAAAGAACATAAATCAGAACCAGTTGCCGTGGAATTATCTCAAACCCGTAGTAGTGATCCTAATGTCCTTCATGGGTGCTCTTATAGGCTCAGTGGCAGGAGCCCAGTATGGAACAATGGGGGCAGCTGTGGGGATTGTCACTGGATTTGTTTCACTACTGCTCATTAGTTTGGGTCTGGTCAGTCTAATACAATAGTCAAGATATATGAACTAAATAGGGATTCTGTCTGTCTTCTTTAAATTGTACACTGCTATTGCTGAGATTGTGCATTATTTTTTTGCATCATGTGTGAAGTGACTGTCTGTGTGTGTTGCTACTGCGGTAGCAAATGAATATTATATTAATGTCATTCATGTTTTCCACATTTAAAAAAAACATTTGCAGATGTAAAATCTAACATTTCATTGGGGATCTAGCAGGGAAATGCAAAATCAATTTGGCAGAAATTTATATAGATATTTTTTGTATGAACTTTGTTTATTGATGTATATTTCATTCATGCTTATATTGTTGGAGCTGGTGATACTTAAAATTTGTACTTTGATGTAAAAGGTGATGTGTATATATATATATATATATATATATATATATATATATATATATATATATATATATATATATATATATATATATATATTTTGTATAGCTTTTTGTACCTCAGGTTGCCTACTTATGCTCATTTATTCAATAGCGTATTGATAAAATAAGTAGAGAAATAAGTATTTTTAACAAGACTTCTCTCCAGGGTTATATACATTTCACCCAAATTTTAAGTCAAGTCAAGTCAAGTCAAGTCACCTTTATTGTCACATCACCACAACACATATGCCATGGTGAGTGAAATTTCTTGGGAGCGTGCTCCAGAAATTGCAGAACCATTTACATACAGTAGTTAAGAAACAGAAATTAAGAACAATTTACATACAGGTGAAAAATGTGCAAGATGCTCATTACCAGGTGAAATGTGGAAATGTGGAAAAGATGCAATGTGCTCACACATAGTCAGTACACGCAGTGTACTATTAGACATATTTACAATGCACTACACATTATATACAATATGTACTTGTATATGTATATATGTATGTATAAGTATAAATATAAATATTATATATGTAATATATATATATGTAACATGTTAAGGTGCAACAGACTGTACAGATACAGAAATGTCCTGTGGAACAGATAGCTTATTGTCAGATAGATTATTATATTAAATTAAATGCAGTGTGTGTGTATAGTCCAGTGTGTATAAATGCAGTATGTGTGTGTAGTCCAGTGTTGAACTGTTGAAGTTAGAGTGCAGTGTGTTATTTTATTAATTAATTTATTAGTTAATTTATTCATTTTATTGGCTAGTTCAATGATACTTTTTGAACATTTAAATTGACTGCGATAATTTAAAGAAATGTCAATGTCACCTTTATTGGTATAACACTATTTAAACAACACATGTTGACCAATGTGCTTTACAACATCTAAGTATAAAAAATAAATAATAAATACAATTTTAATAATAGCAATACACACATTAACAGTAATAATAAAAAAAATATTTCAACAAGAGGGATATGCCATGGAAAACAGGCATGTCTTAAGTTGTATTTTAAAAACGTGTACGGAATCAGCATCCCTGACATACAAGGGTAAGCTATTCCAAGGTCTAGGTGCTACTGCCGCAAATGCACGATCCCCTTTCTTGGTCCTTGGAATTTTAAGTAAATTTTGAGTTGTTGATCTCAATGTTCTTCCCATTTGATGTTCAGTTAACAAATCTGATAAGTAAGATGATGCAAGGCCATGAGAGATTTATATACTAGTAAAAGTAACTTAAAATCAATCCTGTACCAATGCAGGGAGACCATGGCCGGAGTGATGTGTTAATGGTTTTTATATATTCATTAATAATCTTGCAGCAGCATTTTGAACCTTCTGCAGCTGTAAGATGGAGGCTTGACTAATTCCTTTATATAACGAATTACAATAGTCCAGTCTTGATGATATGAGAGCATGAATTGCAATTTCGAGACTCATATTCACTGGACATCGGGCTCAAGAGAACTTTCCGTTGCCTGAGGGCAATGCTGTGCAGTACAATGTTAGACCGTCTTTAGGACCTTGAGGCGTTTTTATTGTTCTTCCTGTTATGTAACGAAAACTCACTATAAAGTGATTTACATGAACGGATGCAGTACAAATCTGTACCCAACGTAAGTAATATATTCTTTTTTTTTAAATGATCTGACATGATAGTTATTTTTTAAATAAAAAAAACATTAAGGATGAAATGTTTTGAGTTTTAATACATTAAGTTTCTAGTTTCAGTTTAAGTGCCTGATGCAACAGCATTTCCTGTTACAGTCAGTACTAGAAGTTCCTAGTTTTGATGTGTTTACTATTAATCTATATAAAGGTTTCATGTCACCTGTAAGTACATCCGATGTAATAACATTTCTTTATGTGTTAAAGTGAACAACAGTGTCTGTTTGTGTTTTACTAAGAGTTAAAGCACAAAGTCAATAAGTAGACATCCCTAAGAAAGCCAGCAATGACTCCAATTTGTGATGTGATTCAGTTCAATGTTATAATTTGTCTAATAATACGACTCTCTACACTTGTGTATAAGGTTGCATTATACATAAGTATTCACAGCTTCCTGAGTCAACTTTATTTCAGTTCATTTGTTTTTAGCTCACTTTTTAAACACACACACAGTATTATGGGGTATATATGACATAAACAGTCAAGTCTAATTCAGCTCTGAATGGAAAAGGACAACAGGGTGAACAATTATACTATAAACTAATTTGTATAAGTTGAAAGTCATAATGTTGTTAACTTTTTGTGTTTTACTTTTATCAACAGAAATCGATCTTCCCGTCCACAATTCTAATTAACCTTATGATGAAAATTTAAAAGTGAAAGATTTACATAAAATAAATTTCATCATTAATACAGCCATGGCAAGTGGATCCTCACGAAATGCTCCAGGTTTGATATCTTTTGAAATATTTTGTTTCCTTTGTGCATAATGATATTTGTGCTTTAAAATGTTTATTGTCCACCTTCTTTGTTTAAATGCTGTTGTATTTTTGTCTAAATTCTCTTTCAGATCGAAAGATTGTACTGCTGGGAAAAGCTGAAGCTGGAAAGAACAGAGTAGCCAGGTTTATCCTGGGATACACAAAGCTAAATGAAGAGAGTGAAGAGTGTCTTTTACATGAAGGTGAACATGCAGGAAGGAGGATCTGCATCGTGAATACACCAGGATGGGACAGAGTTTCTATAGAGTGCACTACAGAGAAAATTAAAAAAGAAATTGTCCGAAGTGTGACTCTTTGTCCTCCAGGTCCCCATGCTCTGGTTCTCGTGTTGCCCATAAACGCTGATGATGAACTATCTGTAAATGAACTTGAATCAGCTAGTCGACACATGGAGCTGCTCTCTGAGAGGGTCTGGAATCACACTGTGGTGCTTTTCCTGTGTGAAGGAGATGTGGAGGAATCCACAATCAAAGAACACATTCATAAAGCAGAAAAACTCCTGGAAAAGTGCAGAGGCAGACACTGTGTTATGCGTTTGAGTGACTCTAAAACCCAAGTCCATGGACTGCTTGAAGTGATAGACGACATGGTGAAAGAAAAAAACAGCATTGTGGAAGAAAGTCTGGATGATTTCTTTCTGCCACAGGTTTATTATGAAGTGATGCAGAGCAAAATAACACAACATATCAGAGATTATGAGGACAAAATAGAAAGGATGAAACAAGTATACCAGAACAGACTTAGTATGTATAAAAACCAAACTGAGGAAGAACCTTTGCTTAAGCGGAGACGTGGTAGTATTGACGGAACTCGTCCATCTTGTAAGTATTAATCTATCAATTTAAGAAGGTTATATAATAGCAGATTACATCTATGCACAACCAATGTATTTCCCTGATTTAGTTCAAATGATTTTCTTGTCTGTTTACTTTTTTTGCAGTCTCTGAAAATGAAAATCAGGAGGTGGATATTGGTACTGTCAGGAAGAAGTATCAGGATGAGCTTCTGGCACTTGCAAAATATTACTTCAAACCTGTAGGTCTGCTATTGTTTGCTATGATTGGTGCCCTTATTGGATCGGTTGTTGGATCGAATTATGGAGTGGTGGGCTCTGGATCTGGGATCATCATTGGAATCATAGTAACAATTCCACTGGGTCTATACCTGATTACAGCTGCAAGCCTCGCACGGCAAAGTTCATCTCATGTGGAAGTCAAAAAAACTGAACAGACTAATTAGACCCTAAAAACTGTGAGCTACACAATAGATGCAAATATTTATACCACTGGGACAAAAATAATATCAGTGACGCATCAGTGTAAAGTGACCCAACATTTTTAATTATCATAGAATGTCATACTATTTACATACTTATAGTTGATTTTGAGAATTGAATGAAAGAGGAGATTGTGGTCACATGCATAGAAAGCAACTAATATTTGCCAGATATTCCAACAGCTCATATAATGTTGCTGTAAGTCTCCTGGTAACTTCTCTGAGATGTATTGTTCTTGCATTTCTCATCCTTTCTGTCCATTTTAGTGGCATGCTTTTTTAATGCGGTTCATCAGAATCACTTAATTGATGGCATCTCTAAGAGATTTAGTTGTAAAAAAATTAATTGTGCATCACAATAACTTTTATTGTGCTTTTTATTATTAACTACTATTAGATTTCTAAAATTAATACAACTTTAAATAATCTTCAGCACCTTTTATTATATGTTTATATGACACTAAATGCTATGTTTGTATTGAAATTTTATATTATTTTGAACAATTTACTTTTTTGCTTCTTGGAAACTAATCTGTTGAATGTTTTCCATTTATTCATTCATTAACACATCAGCTGCATAAAGTGGAGGTCTTTTCAAGACTGGACAGTCGTTAATGTTAAAAAAGGTGCGAGAAAAGCAAATATTATTTCTATGTAAATAATGTTTATATGTTTTATATTTTCATATAAGGAGCATTATTTTAAAGCAGCTGTAGCTGAGCTATCAATTGTACTCAAATCAGTGTTTTTTGAATCTGATGCAAATTTTTAATAATAAAATTATCATTACTATGTTCTATTTGCTTTTTTAAAGATTGCTTTAATTTATTTTATGCAATACATGCGGTTTCAATCTCTAGTGCATGGTGACTCTTTACAGCAAGATTTTAAGGAAAGATCTAAACCAGAATGAACAAACAAACAAAAAGAACAGTTCACTTCCTGTTCATGTCAACTGTACCAATATGTAAAGAAACGCTTGACAATATAGCAAAATGTAAATGTGTGTATTTGCATTTAAAACTGTAATAATTATTCATTTGCCATCAGAGGCGATCCTGACCTCCTTGGGGCCCTAAGCAAAATTCTGCTAAGGGTCCCTCTTACCTGACCCGTGAGCCATGTAAACCATTTGCCACACATTATCAAAAATAATGGTTACTACTAGAAATCACACTCTTAATATTCACATTTTAAGTATTAAAAACTGAATTCTTGATATCAAAAATCCATATCATGTGAATGTATAAAAGCTAAAATGCTTGCCATACCGTATCACTGTTCTATAGTATGCATGAGAGCAATACTTGATCCCTGATGGTTATTATTTATTGAGGGATGTGCATTCATATTGACCTGGCATTATGCCCATTCCAATGTAAATCCATTGGTTTCCATATTGCATTAACGTTGTTGTAAACTTGAGAGACTGTAAACATTGTCATTTAGGAGTGTTATCACGCTACTTTTTGTACTGGTCCCCTCTTTTTTTTTCACTTTTCATGGCCAGATGGATAACTCCACTTCATATTGTCATCTACACAGCAGGGGCGATTCTAGAGTCAGAGCATTAGGGGTGCTGAGCTCCTTTTCAGGGTTGCTAAAGCTAAGGATATGATCAAAAGGCACACCGAGGCGTGTCATTTTAAATTTCTTTATTATTATTATTATTATTATTATTATTATTATTATTATTATTATTATAATTATTATTGGGCTTTTAACTTTTTATTAAATGACAAATTCCTTTCACAAGATCATTATGGACTGTCCCTAGTCTCTCACCTGATTCTGTCTTTTTTCTTTTAAAGAACTGTCGTATGCCCATTGCTCACAGGCAGGCCACAGACACAGAGAGAGAGAGAGAGAGAGAGAGAGAGAGAGAGAGAGAGAGAGAGAGAGAGAGAGAGAGAGAGAGAGAGAGAGAGAAATGCTAGGAGTTCAGGAGTTAAGCCTGTTTCAGGTTAAATCCTCTGTGTGTGAGGAATGAATAAATACCGCAAAGTGAGTGAGTGTTTTCACACATACTGGTGGTATACAGTGATATGTTAATAAACAGAACTGCATGCGTCTTGAACATTGTAACCGTCGCTACTTCTCTCCGGTCCTGTGCTATTCCACAGCGGCGGTGACCCTCTGGACTGAAATATTAATACAAATTGTAGGGGTGCTGAGCTCCTTTTTAGCCTCGCCTATGCTACACAGTAAACATTAACACGCGCTGTAAAATGAGGCAGGGGAGGCGGGGCCTTGCGTAATTTACGGGGCCCTACGCAACTTGTGTAGTGTGCGTATAGGGCCGATCGGCTCTGTTAGTCATTATTTAAAATGTGTTGAACAGTTTTAAAATAATACAGTGTATATACAGAAGCGCTGATAACTTTGGATTGCTGACACTTTGAATTAATTTCTATCAAACACTTCCAGAACCGAATTTTTTATTATACATTGCTGAAACTGTGCAATCAGCATCTGTGTACAATCTTCAAAGATACAGATACAGTTTACAACTCATTGTGCACACTTTGTAAAGGCTTACAGGAGTGAAATAATATCTTTAAAATGAAAGAAGGCTTAAAGTTCTAGCTTTACCTCTTAATTTTTATTAAACGTGACTCAAGAAACAGCCCCAGGGGCGGTTCTAGGATTTCATCTTTAGGGGGTTTAGCCCTCAGAGAGAATTTAAAACAAGAAGAATTTTATATTATATATTATATGACAACTCTGGTAATAAGAATAGTGGAATTTCACTGCTTTTGGTATTTGGTAATAAGAATAGTGGAATTTCACCGCCTCCAGCTCTGACTGCGCGTGCACGCTGCGCGTACCTGTGCTTCTCCGTTCAAATAAAGCAGACAGCTGAAGACGTACTTTTGAAAGTCTACAACGCACGCGCGTAAAAGCAAAGAAAAAAAAATCGCTCTTGGATCAAACTGAGAAATGGTTTTCTTTCCCATCGACGAAATGTCCTGCATTTTAACGTAATTTTTATTGTTTATTTATGAAAGTAAAAATTATCCTTATAGTTTAGGGTGGCTGAGATCACAGACAGGGGGGCTGAAGCCACCCTAAAAAAGGTCTAGAACCGCCCCTGCTATGCAGTACAGGGTTAAGCATATTAAGCTTTAAAATTGTATATATTATTTTAGTGATTGCTTAGGACAACAATACCAAAAAACAAGTTAGAGTAAGCAAACTTGCACACAAAACAGACAAATAACAGTTGCAAATAATAAGACTTGCAAATAAAGTGCTATAACGGTAAGGATATCGTAATATCCGAAACTGCCTTCGGCGATGACAGAAAGTGACGTCATTTCGCACATGCGCGGAACCGATCGTGTTGCTGTACGGAGCGACAATTGACCTTGAGACTCACTTACGCGATTTACATGGACTGATGCGATACGAGTTTGTACCCAGAAAATCCGGAAACCTGACAAAATATATGTAATTAAAACAACGTAAGTAATATCTTATTTTATAAATAAAAAAGCATTAAGGATGAAATTTTTGAATCTTAATACATTAAGTTTCTAGTTTGAGTTTAACTGCCTGATGCAACAGTATTTCTATAAGTTCCTAGTTTTGATGTATTTACTATTAATCTATATAAAGGTTTCATGTCACCTGTAAGTACATATGATGTAATATAATTTCTTTGTGTATTAACGTGAACAACAGCGTCTGTTTGGGTGTTTTACTAAAGCACAATGTGAATAAATAGGCATCCCTAAGAAAGCCAGCAATGACTCCAATTTGTGATGTGATTCATTTCAATGTTATATTTTGTCTAATAATACGACTCTCTACACTTGTGTATAAGGTTGCATTATACATTGGTATGCATAAGTATTCACAGCTTCCTGAGTCACAGTTGCTGTGGAAGTTTTTCCCCTGTACATTAAAGGGTACCTTTACACCCCTTTTTAACGTTTTTACTGCTTCATTTGTCATTTTATTTCAGTTAATTTGTTTCACTCTTTCCACGTCTTTGTTTGTTTGCCAGACATATTCTTGCTCCTCATATTTATGTATTAAAGTCATGCTCCTAGTGTTCCTGCTTTTGCTCTTCTTGTTTATGTATCACCGTTTGCTTTTGTTCACTTTTCACCATATAACCCCAATTTTATCTTCTCTACACTGGCTACCTGTTAAGTTTAGAATTGATTACAAACTGCTGCTACGTACGTACAAGGCTCTTAATGGTTTAGCTCCCATGTATCTAACTAGTCTTCTAACACGTTACAATCCTTCACGCTCTCCGAGATCACAAAACTCAGGACTTCTGGTAGTTCCCAGAATATCTAAGTCTACTAAAGGTGGTAGAGCGTTTTCGTATTTAGCCTCGAAACTTTGGAATAGTCTTCCTGATAGTGTTCGGGGCTCAGACACACTTTCCCTGTTTAAATGTAGATTAAAAACTCATCTCTTTAGTCAGGCGTACACATAATACATCCTATAGTATCATGCACTAGTACATCAGACCTGCACATTTTTATGAACAGCAGTTATGTTAATCCCTTTCCACTGCTTCTCTATTTGTACCCATCCCGAGGCATCCAGACATTGTCCTCTGTGGGACGTAGCCTTTGGACGTCCACTGAGCCGAGGCCGACTCTAAGAATCCTGAGACATCTCCAGTTAGCCTCTGTGATACTACGGAGATCCGAAGTCCATGATCCTTACACCAATACAACATTTATCTGACTGTAGATTACAATCACACCCCCAGTGTCACCCATATGAGGATGGGTCCCCCTTGATTCTGGTTCCTCTCAAGGTTTCTTCCTTTACCAATTTAAGGGAGTTTTTCCTTGCCACTGCTGCCTGAGTCACCTCAGACTTGCTCATAGGGGAATAAATACATACAGATTGTGAACTATATATATCTAATAATAATCTTGAATTTTTATTCTGTTAATTCTTTAACTTTTATTATTCATTATTTCCTTTATCATTAATTATGTTTACCTTCTGCTCTATGTTTATGTTCTGTAAAGCTGCTTTGAGACAATGTCTATTGTAAAAAGCGCTATACAAATAAACTTGAATTGAATTGAATTGAATTTTACATATTTGAAATTAATATCTGCACTCGTACCTACATTTGTCTCCGTTATGTGATAGTTACACCTATAAGTGGATGAAATAGATATAATTAAGATGTTATGACTCTACAAACAATATCCAATAATACTGACTTATTATAATTGATCAGACATTGCAATCATTTCCACAGTGAAACATTGTGTTCTGCTTATTATTCTACTTAGCTGGTCAGTGAGGTTTGGAGGACAGTTTCCTTATTAATATTTAATAAATTAAAATATTTTTTAAAGATATTTTTATAAGCAAACTTCAGTTGATTGTTTTACAAAATTTAGGGGCCTTTCAGGAACAGGTGTATTTATATTGAGATCTTGTGTCACTTTAAGTGCACAAAGGTGAACTAATTCAACTAATTATGTGAACTTTGGATAGATAACTGCCCCCACACAGCTCACCTTTTAAACACACACAGTATTATGGGGTATTGTTATGACATAAAATCCCAGTTAAGTCTAATTCAGCTCTAAATGGAAAAGGTCAACAGGGTGAACAATTATACTATAAACTAATTTGTATAAGCTGAAAATCATAATGTTGTTAACTTTTTGTGTTTTACTTTTATCAACAGAAATCGATCGTCCCTTCCACAATTCTAATTAACCTTATGATGGAAATTTAAAAGTGAAAGTTTTACATAAAATAAATTTCAACATTAATACAGCCATGGCACGTGGATCCTCATGAAATGCTCCACCTTTGATATCTTTTGAAATATTTAGTTTCCTTTGTGCATAATGATATTTGTGCTTTAAAAAAATATTTACTGTCCAATCTTCTCTTTCAGATCTAAGGATTGTACTGCTGGGAAAAGCTGGAGCTGGAAAGAACAGAGTAGCCAGGTTTATCCTGGGAGACACAACACTGAATGAAGAGAGTGAAGAGTGTCTTTTACATGAAGGTGAACATGCAGGAAGGAGGATCTGCATCGTGAATACACCAGGATGGGACAGAGTTTCTACAGAGTGCACTACAGAGAAAATTAAAAAAGAAATCGTCCGAAGTGTGACACTTTGCTCTGGTTCTGGTGTTGCCCATAAACACTGATGATGAACTATCTGTAAAGGAACTTAAATCAACAAGTTGACACATGGAGCTGCTCTCTGAGAGGGTCTGGGATCACACTGTGGTGCTTTTCCTGTGTGAAGGAGATGTGGACAAAGCCACAATCAAAAAACACATTCAGAAAGCAGAAAGACTCCTGGAAAAGTGCAGAGGCAGACACTGTGTTATGCGTTTGAGTGACTCTAAAACTCAGGTCCATGGACTGCTTGAAGAGATAGACAGCATGGTGGAAGAAAGTCTTGATAATTTCTTTCTGCCACAGGTTTACTATAAAGTGATGCAGAACAAAATAACCCACGATATCAGAGAGCTGGAAAAAAGGTATGAGGACAAAATAGAAATGCTAAAACAAGGAGACCAGAAAAGACTTAGTATGTATAAAAACCAAACTGAGGGAGAACCTTTGCTTAAGCGGAGACGTGGAAGTTTCAATATAATTCCTCCATCTTGTAAGTATCATTCTGCAAGGCCATTATATTATAGCAGAAATACTGCCACTGGTCTCATTTAACTGACTTTCTTGTCTGTTAATTTTTTTTTCCAGTTAATGAAGAAAACCAAGCAGTGGGTTTTGACCAAGAGCAAGTACATAGTAACTTCACTGGCTTTCTAGATGTTTAAAGATGGAAGCCTAGAGTGACAGAGTTCAAAACTTGTGAAAAAGAGAAAATGTGAATACACATCTGATTATGTACAATTAAAAATAAAGCAAAACATTTAAGGGGGGAAAATTTGTCATAACAAAGATATGAGCTTTTTGATTTCTAAAATGAATAACATTCTAACTGTAAATATATAAAAAACTTTATTTTACCTGCAAAACCTCTTGAAAAACTGTAATCTACTGAATACTTTCCATTTATTCATTAATTATAACAACACCAGCATGTGAATAAGTAGCAATCCATAACAAATTTCAGCAAGGACTCCATTTTGTATTGTAGCTTTACAAAAGGACAGTCTCCTTTATGCAGATTTGTGGTTGTACTTTATTATTTTTTTGTTTACTAATGATATAATGGTATAATTTAAGTGGTTTCAGATATTCTTTATAAGAAAACTATATCAATTTATAGTTATCAAAACTTTACTTACTGGGTGTGTTTTCTTAACTCTTTAGTCATGGCAACTGGATCCTTTTATTTAAGTTTCTTTGCACTTTGTTTGTTTGCCAGACATATTCTTATATTTAACACTCCTTATATTTATGTATCAAAGTCATGCTCCTAGTGTTCCTGCTTTTGTTCTTCTTGTTCATGTATCACAGTTTGCTTTTGTTCACTTTTACATAGTATATGAAAACCATGTATGACAGTAATAGAATATTGTTTTAAACACACATACACAGAAGGTCACTTCATACATGATGCAAAGACAATATGTTCAATCTTGAGTACCAAACTTTTTTACACCTGCCTTGTAGGTTCTCTGTCAGGTCACAGATGGCGGAAGAACATAAAAAGAAAGGTCCTACAAGGTGTCTGTTGCATAGATAAATGGCACCATGTTGTTGTAAAGGTTACCTAGTAATAGTAATTAGTATACATAGTGATTGCTAACCTGTCCAAATCTGTGGACTGGATTAGAAATCATCATAATCTGCATTACATATTGTGTACAACTATATATCTTGTCCATTAATACACTAAACACACATATTCATAGGATTATATCATTATATTTCTTTCTTTCTTTTAAACTTATCTGTAACACAGTCCTGTTTTTGGTTAGAAGGTGTTTCTAATCTAATGTTATTGTTTCTTCAACTGACATCTAAAGATCTGTATCATTAATATAAAGATATTTTTGGCACATTGGTGTGTTTGGCACTTGCTAACTGAAGATTTATTAATGACCAATTTGTTTCTAATGACATCATATACTACATCCTCAAATCCTTTTTTTAAACATTTAGTAAACTTGTATGACTAAATAGAATATTAATAGAATATTGATTTGCTGTTTAAGTAGAAACGCACACCCACACGCTAAAATGTCACTTCACACAATGCAAAGACTATTTTCAATCATACTCTATCAGTGTACAATTTACAGAAGTTTCTGTTTTGAAACACCTTTGAGAAAAAAAAACTGTAGTAAAACCAATACAGTAGAAATTGTAATCTTCACTTGAAGTGTAATCTTCACTTCACAAAAACTGGAATAAGACGTGAAAGTCTATATAAGAGCAAAACAGCATTCTAGATAGTGTTTTTCTTGGTTGATATTTATGACACAGACTGGCTCTTATATCCTTATACAACAAAAGTGTCATTTAGTTCCATGGAGTCATATCATGCCTTGACCAGCACTAAAAATGAAACCCTTAAACTAGCTCAAGTTGTTTTGCAAAGACACAAAAAAGGAGAGAGTTAAAAATGTGTTCATTATTACAGTGGAGAGGTTTTATTCTAATGAAATCAAATGACCGATTTTCATTTCATGTTTTCTGCCAATTCCTGTCAACAAACTAAATATTCTCTCAACATACATGGGGAAAAAAGAATGATGGTGTTCCACTATATAGGGATATGTAATTAAATACTACACAAAATGTCCACATTATTCCACATTTTAGAGTGCTGTAGAATTCTCAAATTATAGTACATTCTGACCAGCTGTCACTTAAATGATTGAATCTGCTCAGTGGTTGGAATGATCACCTTTGGAAAACAAAAGGTTATCATTTCAACCGCAGTTTTGGTAAGTTACAGTACATGATAAACAATAACACGGCCTGCTGATCTGAACAATGACTAAGTCAACTTCATTTTTTTATGGTTAATTTTTTATGGTAATCATTAACTTTTTACATGCAAGAGAACATGACAAACTGTATATAAAGTATAAAATGAAACAGACGAAACTCTAGAATAAAACATTAAATCTTTTTTATTAATTCAAAAAATTATATAAAAATAAAAAACTGTTAAATTTTGTAAACAGTAATGTGTAAACTTTGGAACAGTTAGCAGCTTTGACATTATAGAGAACTCTATAATTGAGGTAAGAAAAACAAAACAAAACCGATTAAACGTACAGATTAAAATGGATGAAATTTCATCATCAAATGACTTCATACAACTTTTTTTAGATTAGTGAAAGTGCATGGGTTAAATGCTTACAGCAAGAAGTGTTCTGGAAATCCTTGCTTATTCAACTTAATATATACAACAAAATATTTACTTATAGCAAATATTAATATACTTTCACATTTCCATTCAAATGTCCTGATGTTTTCCTCTGATGTTTTCCTCCTGACTTTTATACATCCGAATATCAGGACCTGACTGACTCCATGGTCTGTGGTCTGGCTTTGCACTCAGGACCTGGGCTGGCAGCAGCGCCCTACGGCTGAGAGTTAATGTGAGTGCGGCTACGTGTGCCATCCACAGAGTTCATGCTGGAAGCTGAGTGCGTATGAGAGCGTGCCAAGCGTGTCATACTGGCAGTGGGCATGTAACCCATGCCCTGGACAAAGTACTTGAAGGCCTCAGCAAGTTTACCAGGTTGTACAACTTGGGGTAGGCCACCACAATCTGCCATCTTCAGAAGGGTGGTCTTTTTGGGGTTTAACCTCGAGTTACACTCAACAACGGCCTCCACAGCTGGAGAGGTATCACCAACAATTAGCAACGCAGGACACTTCAGAGTGTTTACAGTTTCCTCATTAAGCCTTATGACAGGCCTCTCGATCTCAAGATCTCGGCGGCTGTTGTAGGAGTTGCAGAACAGTTGAAGGTTGTCCTGGTTCATGTCCTGAGCGATGTGCAGACGGTATGTCTGAATGATCTCCTGGTTTTCTGTCAGCTCATCTGTGCTGAAATGATGCCCCATTATGATGTCCACCAGGTTGCTGGTCCATCCTGACAACTTTGAGGCAGCCCAGTCCATCCATCCTTTTGCACACGGGTCCACATTAATAAGAACCAGTCCCTCTACCAGTGTAGGCTGATTCAGCGCCAGTCTGGTGAGAATGTGGGCTCCAGCACCAACACCAATCCCAATCACACTATTGATCTTTAAGTGGGTCATGACTGAGGGCAGCATCTCAGCTAGCTGATCCATCGTAGGGTACTGATACCCAGTGGGGAAAGGTGCTGCGTTCTCCTGCTGACCTGGAGCATCCACATGAGCCATGGCAAAATACTGTGTGATTTCCTGCATGTCCTCAAAGTTAAAAAGAGTGTTGAAGCATGACTTATGGTTAAGGCCAATGTCATGGTATGTAAGGATCACGGGCCGGTTGCCTTTAGGTGTTCCTCTCATAGTGACATGGAGAACACCGTGTGGGGACTCAATGTCATGCTCCCGACAGTCGAAATCCTGAAAGTTTCGGGCATTTTTGTCTGTCAGAAGGGGCTTAACTTCGGTCAGCTCCACATCCTGTAACTCATCCATCCTTGCAATGAACAGCTGTCAAATGATCATTCTGTTAGGAGAAAAATAGCAGGAGCAGGGTTTAGACTCAGTATGTGTGTGCGTGTGTGTGTGTGTGTGTGTGTGTGTGTGTGTTAATGAGTTGCCACTACACCGTTATAACAACATAGAAACAAAATAAGAATGTATTATTTATTTCCTGCAATAGTTAGACTGCAGCTTCAAGACAAATTTCCATAAATATATCACCTGAACATCAAACTTATCATTCGTAAGGCCTTTAAATAAAATAAAAGCACGTGTAAAACAATGCTTTTGCATATCAATAAAACAACAAACTTAATAGTACTCAAAGTGCCTGTCGTTGGGGCCCGTTGGTGCACGTTACACAACTCACCAAGTTGAAGAGTTCAGTAGCTCGTATTTAGCTCCTCACACACTGCTTTCTGATCCTCTGCTTCACAAAGTGTCCGTCCCCACGGCCGAGGCGATGTCCTGCAGTCTGTCCTGCAGCCTTTAGAGTTAGAGTTAGATTATCAAATAGGCCACGCCTACCTGATGACGCAATATCTGTTACTACGGTTATGGAAGAATTAGTTAGATTATCAAATAGGCCACGCCTACCAGATGACGCAATATCTGTTACGCTGTTCTGAAATCCCTGGAAATAAGTGCATTCCGTTTGCTATAATTGGTGCCCTTATTGGATCGGTGGTTGGATCGAATTATGGAGTGGTGGGCTCTGGGATCATCATTGGGATCATAGTAGCAATTACACTGGGTCTATACCTGATTACAGAGTCTTAGTCACTTGGCGCGAACAATCAGTTGTAAATGAAAACAACAACAACAACATTTAACCCAGGGATTTGAGATTTAATTTAAATTTCGGGAGGCTCCATATGAGATGGTGTATAAGTGTAAATATATCAGTATGACAGGTTGTAACTGTAATTACACCTGTATTGATGAGACTTACACACAGTCTGAACTTAACTGTATTGTAGCATTTCACTGCCCTCTAGTGGCCGTCATATACAATATACACATCTCAATAGAACACCTTTATATTATTTTATTATAACTGAAGTTTTATTTGAGAAATGACAAACATTGTATTCACTGCCAAACCCTATAGGGCTCCCAACAGCACCTGTGGAACATGGACATGCTGCTATTGAGTTCCAGGAGCCTGAAAATTTTAAGAGTGAAGCACTAATTCACTGATATCATTGATATTTATGACACAGACTGGCTCTTATATCCTTATACACCAAAAGTGCAATTTAGTTTCATGGAGTCATATCATGCCTTGACCAGCACTAAAAATGAAACCCTTAAACTAGCTCAAGTTGTTTTGCAAAGACACTAAAAAGGAGAGAGTTAAAAATGTGTTCATTATTACAGTGGAGAGGTTTTTTCTAATGAAATCAAATGACCGATTTTCATTTCATTTTTTCTGCCAATTCCTGTCAACAAACAAAATATTCTCTCAACATATATGGGGCAAAAAGAATGATGGTGTTCCACTATATAGGGATATGTAATTAAATACTACACAAAATGTCGACATTATTCCACATTTTAGAGTGCTGTAGAATTCTCAAATTATAGTAAATTCTGACCAGCTGTCACTTAAATGATTGAATCTGCTCAGTGGTTGGAATGATCACCACAAAAGGTTATCATTTCAACCATTTTTGGTAAGTTACAGTACATGATAAACAATAACACGGCCTGCTGATCTGAACAATGACTAAGTCAACTTAATTTTTTTATGGTTAACATTTAGGTAATCGTTAACTTTTTACATGCAAGAGAACATGACAAACTGTATATAAAGTATAAAATGAAACAGATGAAACCCGAGAATATAACTTTAAATCTTTTTTTTATAAATTCAAAAAATTATATAAAAATAAAAAACTGTGTTAAATATTGTAAACAGTAATGTGTAAACTTTGGAACAGTTAGCAGCTTTGACATTATAGAGAACTCTATAATTGAGGTAAGAAAAACAAAACAAAACAGATAAACGTACAGATTAAAATGGATGAAATTTCATCATCAAATGACTTCATACAACTTTTTTTAGATTAGTGAAAGTGCATGGGTTAAATGCTTACTGCAAGAAGTGTTCTGGAAATCCTTGCTTATTCAACTTAATATATACAACAAAATATTCACTTATACTTATAGCATTAATATACTTTCACATTCCCATTAAAATGTCCTGATGTTTTCATCCTGACTTTTATCCATCCGAATATCAGGACCTGACTGACTCCATGGTCTGTGGTCTGGCTTTGCACTCAGGACCTGGGCTGGCAGCAGCGCCCTACGGCTGAGAGTTAATGTGAGTGCGGCTACGTGTGCCATCCACAGAGTTCATGCTGGAAGCTGAGTGCGTACGAAAGTGTGCCAAGCGTGTCATACTGGCAGTGGGCATGTAACCCATGCCCTGGACAAAGTACTTGAAGGCCTCAGCAAGTTTACCAGGTTGTACAACTTGGGGTAGGCCACCACAATCTGCCATCTTCAGAAGGGTGGTCTTTGTGGGGTTTAACCTCGAGTTACACTCAACAACAGCCTCCACAGCTGGAGAGGTATCACCAACAATTAGCAACGCAGGACACTTCAGAGTGTTTACAGTTTCCTCATCAAGCCCTATGACAGGCCTCTCGATCTCAAGATCTCGGCGTCTGTTGTAGGAGTTGCAGAACAGTTTAAGGTTGTCCTGGTTCATGTCCTGAGCGATGTGCAGACGGTATGTCTGAATGATCTCCTGGTTTTCTGTCAGCTCATCTGTGCTGAAATGATGCCCCATCACAATGTCCACCAGGTTGCTGGTCCATCCTGACAACTTTGCCCATAAACGCTGATGATGAACTATCTGTAAATGAACTTAAATCAGCAAGCAGCTGCTCTCTGAGATGGTCTGGACTCACACTGTGGTGCTTTTCCTGTGTGAAGGAGATGTGGAGGAATCCACAATCAAAGAACACATTCATAAAGCAGAAAAACTCCTGGAAAAGTGCAGAGCCGAACACTGAGTTATGCGTCTGAGTGACTCTGAAACCCAGGTCCATGGACTGCTTGAAGTGATAGACGACATGGTGGAAGACCAAGCATGCTGGTTATAGCTTCCAGCAACAGGCTTCTGAAGAATTGATGCAGAGCAAAATGTCATGCAAAGAAGATACACAAAAGAAACCAAATAAACAGCAGAGTGAAAAAAAATACAAAAGAAAGATGTGCCTAGGAAGAGACGTGGAAGCCTCCAAGGGTTACATTAAATTTGATAATGAATTCATGACACTGACTAAAGCAAACTAAGTATTATATTACACTGATGTCTATACTATTTCTTTTTCCACAGTGACTACAGATACAGAAAATTCAGAAAGACAAAGAGAGAGAACTGAGGCCAAAAAGAACATAAATCAGGACCAGTTGCAGTGGAATTATCTCAAACCCGTAGTAGTGATCCTAATGTCCTTCATGGGTGCTCTTATAGTCTCAGTGGCAGGAGCCCAATATGGAACAAAGGGGCAGCTGTGGGGATTCTCATTGGATTTGTTTCACTACTGATCATTAGTTTGTGTCTGGTCAGTCTAGTACAATATGAAATAATGAAATATATGAAATAAATAGGGATTCTGTCTGTCTGCTTTCAATTGTACACTGCTATTGCTGATGGTGCATTATGTTTTTGCATCATGTGTGAAGTGACTGTGTGTGTTGCAACTGCAGTAGCAAATCAATATTATATTACTGTCACTCATGTTTTCATTATTAAAAAAAAACATTTGCAGGTGTAATGTCTAACATTTCATTAGAGATCTAGCAGGGAAATGCAAAATCAATTTGGCAGAAATTTATATAGATATTCATTTGTATGGACTGGTGATAGTTAAAATTTGTACTTTGATGTAAAAAGTGATGTATTTTTTTGTATACCTTTTTGTACCTCAGGCTGCCTACGTCTGCTCACTTATTCAATAGCGTATTGATAACATAAGTAGAGAAATAAGTATTTTAAACAAGACTTCTCTCCAGGGTAATATACATTTCACCCAAATTTTATTGGCTAGTTCAATGATACTTTTTGAACGCGTTTAAATTGACTGCGATATTTTAAAGAAATATTCACCTCAAAGTCAAACTTTGTTTTTTTTGTTGTTGTTGTTGTTGTTTATGTGACTTTAGTACACTTATTTAATGTGGCAAAAGTATTTTGGGACAGGAATAAAGAAAAGATTGAACGGTCTTTGGCACCTCAACTATCTAACTTTCACTATATGTTCATCTCAATTTTGTGATTTGCTTCCAACTGCAAATTGCTTTGTGTATCATATTTAATAAACCAATACAATTTAAATATTTAAATAAACATGTATAGTCACACTATTGTAGCAGTGTTGCATGCAGTAGGTAAGGTAAGTAGTGATTGTTCATTTAAAGTTTACTCAAGTGGAAGAATGTAAGTAATAAACTTACACTTACCGGCACTATGCATTATATTTTGAAAAAGTAGATTATCTTAATATCAAAACCTTAAATTTTCTCTGAACTTAATGATAAATACATGTCTGACCGTTAGAACGAACCAAAAAAAAAACTAGAAAATCGCATTCATGACAATTTATGGTGATTTTATTTCTTTGCCTACATTGAAGCTGATGCATTAAGAGGAGGGGGTTCCCTGTACCAAGATGGCGGCTCTATTGACGCATTCGTTCCAATGTACTGCCATATACAAGGCGACATCTAGTGTATATAATATCTATGATTCCTTTACTACTACACGGTTGGCGCGAGTACGTTTAGGGGTGGTGTGTGCGCGAGACAGAATGGGTGGAAGGTAGAAGGTGTGTTTATAGGTTAGCTTGTAGGCTAACGACGACAAATTAACGACTTATTTAAAAATAAGTACATGGGGCTTAAAGTCTGACTTTCTGATTAGCAAGATATTGCGTTTAACACGTCCTGTTTTACATCGACGTGCTAAAATAGTCTTTGACAATAAAGTTGAATCTAATCTAATCTAGAATAGTCTTTGTACCTCGAGCACAACACAGTCTGTCAGAAGGGAGCACATTACTGCCATCAGAGTTTAAGAAAGGTTGGTCAGCAGCACAGCTTTTAAATATTTCAAAGTTGCTGTTTAGCTAATTTCTTGCCTACAAGAGTACATCATAGATGTATGTGCACTATAGCGTGAAATCGGTATTTACAGATAAGGGAAGACACAAAGAGCCATTTCTGAGGCAAAATTCCACTTTTCAAAATCACTGAAATTTATGAGAAAAAGTGAGTCACTTTTTTTTTTTTTTTACATGTGTACAGTACACTGGTTATACAAAATGTCACTAACTGCATAAAAAAAGATTGTATTAGAATTTGGATAAATTTCAGTAAAATTTAATTTAAAATGATTTAACATATAATAAACTAAATCATTGATTCTACTTGATGTAAATAGCTGTCAGCTGAATTAGCAGTGTCCACAATTTTTGGCACCCTTGATAGAGATGGATTCAAGACTTGTTTAACTTAATTGCACATGGAAAAATATGAAGGCGTTTTAACCATTCATCAAAGTATATTATTCAAAAATAAATTTACTCATTAAACATATTTTACAAAATTATGTTGGAGGGTTACTTGGGCCTCCACTTTCATTTATTACCTTGTGCAACATAATGGGAGATTCTTCTCCTATAATACTTAATGAGATAAGAGAGTACAACACCCGCGGTATGTAACCCTTGCATCAACCGAGCACTATGTATAATGGTAACTGTTATTAATTGTGGAACATTCCAGTTTATGCTGCTGAATAATCAATTAATAAAGCAATTGCTTAAGAAAAAGGGTTTTGAGCAGTCAAAACTCTGCAGGCATTCTAATACTCCAGCATAATGAATCATATGCTTATTACCATCTCAATTTGGACTTGGATCTCTGTTATTTGCTCAATATGCCTGAAGGTGCATTTGGTGAGTTTAACTGTAATTACAATATTGGTGTGTATCTGAATAACAATAGTTTAATCTTTCATGGTTTGAGCGTGTTAACCTGGTCTGCAGGTTTGGTCGTGAACTGGTGGTGAGCGATCTCTACAGATTGCCGGAGGTCGTGGCTGTGCGTGAACAAGGCGGCGGACGTATGGTGTGTCTTCTACCCAGCAGCCTAGCCAGACATAGTCCATTAGGTTCCTCGCAGTCCCATGATGGCTCTTCCACCAGTGGCAGTCCTGTGCTGTTTGAGGAGCTTGAGTATCATGAACCTGTCTGCAAGCGTCATTACACACAGCAAGATTTCAGGTATGACCATAAGCACAGGACTGTAACAATGTGAATTAAAATGAATGGCATGTTTTCAGATAATCAGTGCTACCATTCACTTGTCTTATGTTTATGTATTTTTGTGTAGTGAGGCAGATTATGACCCTGACACGTACAAGATTCCATTTGTTGCGGTGTCTCTGAAAGCCTTTTCTGCTCACGTGCACAGTCTTCTGCAGTCACACGAGGGTACCATCCCCTTGCTCAGGTAACACATTTGCTCTCATTTACATGCTAGCAACAGGTGCTAAGTTGAGTCTTTATTATTGCACGAAAAATAGAAATCATTTTGTTTGTATGTGAATAACATGGCTAATATTTTAATCAGCTTTCTAGAATGTTATGCATCAGAGTTCAGCCCATTAACAGTGGCTGAAGAAGGGAAGCTGGAGGGAAGCGTTCCCCTGGAACACCTCATTACATGTATCCCAGGCATCACCATTGTAACCGCACAGAACGGCTTCAAGGTCATCAAATGGATCCACAACAAACCCCCACCACCTAATGCAGGTATACATGTACAGTATGCATGAGTGAGTGAGTAAACAACATGAGCGAAGCATCTGTCTGAAATTTATTACATTACAATTGATTCAGAATGTTAACTGCAGTCTCTTTGGCCTTTCAGGTAATTGTTCTTTGATGTTCTAAATAGACATTCAGTGACATTTTTGTTGTTACTGATTGTGCCTTATTAGAATGATGGAGTTGGGTGCACGTGTCAGATCGCAGTAGGCTAATGCTGTAATTATTTTAGCTGAAAATCTGTAATCGTATGTACATGATTCAAGCGTGTGAACGTCACCCTTTTTTCCCAGAGCCTTCGACTAGCCACTTACCATGCATGCAGCCTGTGTGTACGTCTTCAGCTAGGTTTACAAATGAAACCATCTGCCAAATAATGCTTTTTCCCCCTCAGTCATGCAAATTGGGGTCCATACATTGTGAATAAAGTTTTTCATGTGTTTTCTGGACGAACATATGGCAGATCGAAATATCCATCAGCCTGCTTGCTAGTTGAAATTTGCAAAATGTTGAATCCATCTCAACTTATTTTGCCACACTTGCTGTTGCATAATCTTTTACCCTTTTGAAAATAAATGGGGAGAAAATATTGGATAGTTAATTCTTGTTCAGTGAGCATGAAAGGCAACCTTGAATGTTAGTGAATACATTTGAATATCAAAAAAAACCCTCCCCCATTCCACACACATCACAATCTATAAATCATTTCAAGCCAAATTCTATAAACTGTGTGAAAACCTTTCCAGTACTCTGCTGAACAAGAACAGTTTATTAACTGTAGTCTAGTTTTTAAGCCTATGTTTTTGTGTCATTCTCCTAGAAGTGTAGCATATCAATTAGGTTTTAGCTGTTTGGGAGAATCTCCTCCTGGTTGTAACATAAAACAAGCTTTGGTCGGCTGCGTAAGGTGCGCTGACATTTTGTAAAGCTTGTGTTTGGCCAATTAGCTGTAGTTATGGTTTTATTTTGATTTTTACTGCTCCACAGAAAAGTACAGCAACCTGTAAACAGATATCCTAAGAACACAACAATTCTCCCAAAAGTAATAAAATAAAACATGTGTAGTGACCATTTGTTCTGAATTTCCCTTTCTACAGACCCATGGCTACAGCGCTGTAAGAGCCCAGTAGGAAATCCCCAGCTGATCCAGTTCAGTCGAGAAATCATAGACCTGATGAAAAACCAGCCGTGCTGCCTGATGCCCATCACTAAATTCATCCCTGCCTACCATCATCACTTTGCTAAACAGTGCAGAGTCTCTGATTATGGCTTCTCCAAACTGCTAGAGCTGCTGGAGGCTGTACCACACGTACTACAGGTTGCAGTACTAAGGAATTCCTGAAGCAAGTGCTACACAGTAGTCTATATATACTCATGTTTGCCTGGACCATAAGTGTTGTCTTTTCCACTGCAGATTCTGGGCCTGGGCTCTAAGCGGTTGCTGACCCTCACACACAGGGCACAGGTGAAGCGTTTCACACAAGATCTGCTCAAACTGCTCAAGTTTCAGGCAAGCAAGCAGGTCATCATCAGAGACTTCATGCAGGGTAAAGAATAGTGCATAGAACTGACCAATGGTAGATTGGTCAGTTCTATGCACTATTCTTTACTCTCTTTTCTGTTTAGTGATACTGTAATTAGTGTACACACCCAAATACACGAGATGTAGCTTATAACACCTGCTGTGAAAATGCTGGTCTGATTAGTCAGTTTTATCATTTGTTCCCTTGTATTCTTAGTTAGAATAATAACAGACACATTATGTTAATAATCGTATGATAATATGCAGTGACCACATGAGTATAATTTTAAACTTTATTAAAAATGTCATGGGTGGGTCATTGTCTCAGGTGTGATGATGCATCAGTATTCATGGGTGTTGTATGACTTAATACAGACTTTCTCGAACAAAAAGTTCCATACAAATGTTAATCGGTCTGATGGTTTTCACAACAATATTGTAACAAAGGCTCAAATCTACATAATCTAGGGTGCAAAAGTCTGCGAAATGGTTTGAGACCCAACATCTCAAAAATTTGGACCCATCTCCAGGGTTTTAGTGTCTTAAATGTGTTACAACAGTTAAGCTAAAAGCTTATTCATAAGACTTGTATGCACACCAGTTCTTTTCAAATATTTTTCAATATTATAAAAGTTAGATCACCTCACTTTTAATACTACAAACCTTTTTAAAATAAATTAGGTGACCATGAGATGTGTGCATCAGACTATTGTGCAATATCTGAACTGTTTTCCACGTTTTGCTCCTTAGAGCGGACCACAGAGGAGATGGAACGCACCAGACAGTTTGGGAAGGAGGTGGTGGATCTGTTGTGTCACCAACCGCACTTTCGCATGCCTTTCAGCAAGTTCATCCCCACTTATCACCACCACTTTGGCCGCCAGTGCAAGCTCACCTATTATGGGTTCTCTAAGCTCATGGAGCTGTTTGAAGCCATTCCTAATGTCCTTCAGGCGAGTGCCATCTCTTAGCCATCTCTTTGATGGATTGTTATTCCATGTCACTGCCCTGCCTTCGTTCATGACTTTAAAGTGTTTCATCCTGCACTCCCTTAGCATGATGATGTTTGTATATTTCTTTTCTGTTGTCTTGTTTAGCGGGTTTCTTTGGGCCGAAGACTTATCCTGCATCTGTTTATGCAGTCTGGGTTATCCCAGGACAAAAATAACTAGACTGAACACCTAACACGCTGCCGTTAGGCTCTGTATTTGCATAGAGAGAGCCACGTTTTGGGAGAATCTCCCTGAAAAACCTCCCTGTTTTAGTTTAGCGGTCCTGTTGTTGGTTTAATGCAGTCTAGTCCAGTTTACAGCTCATGTTCCTGATTTCCCGACTCGCCGTTGGGCTCATTAAGCCCTATGACCACAATCTGCCATTTTCAGAAGGGTGGTCTTTGTGGGGTTTAACCTCGAGTTTTGCTGGTCCATCCTGACAACTTTGAGGCAGTGTAGGCCAGTGTAGGCTGATTCAGCGCCAGTCTGGTGAGAATGTGGGCTCCAGCACCAACACCAATCCCAATCACACTATTGATCTTTAAGTGGGTCATGACTGAGGGCAGCATCTCAGCTAGCTGATCCATCGTAGGGTACTGATACCCAGTGGGGAAAGGTGCTGCGTTCTCCTGCTGACCTGGAGCATCCACATGAGCCACGGCAAAATACTGTGTGATTTCCTGCATGTCCTCAAAGTTAAAAAGAGTGTTGAAGCATGACTTATGGTTAAGGCCTATGTCATGGTATGTAAGGATCACGGGCCGGTTGCCTTTAGGTGTTCCTCTCATAGTGACATGGAGAACACCGTGGGGGGACTCAATGTCATGCTCATGACAGTCGAAATCCTTAAAGATTAGGGCATTTTTGTCTGTCAGAAGGGGCTTAATCTCCGTCGGCTCCACATCCTGTAACTCATCCATCCTTGCAATGAACAGCTGTCAAATGATCATTCTGTTAGGAAAAAAATAGCAGGAGCAGGGTTTAGACTCAGGCATGTGAGTGTGAACGCTGGCTGTGAGCTCTGCACATCTCCACTTAACAGCCTGATTGATGTCCATATTAATGTCTCATATTAAGATCTCCCTGTACTCAAGTAGACTTACAACACAACCAGGAAATAGTATTTGAGGTGGCTAACAAAGAAACTCGGTTAATATTCAGTAGCGCTGTGCCTCCATTGGTGATTTGTACATTTACTGGTAGTGAGCAGTGCGTAATGTATATCACCAGGACATGAAAATACAGTAACAGTAAAATGTCCTAAACTTGGTGTGTGTGTGTTAATGAGTTGCCACTACACCCAGTTATAACAACATAGAAACAAAATAAGAATGTATTATTTATTTCCTGCAATAGTTAGACTGCAGCTTCAAGACAAATTTCCAGAAATATATCACCTGAACCTCAAACTTATCATTCGTAAGGCCTTTAAATAAAATAAAAGGACGTGTAAAACAATGCTTTTGTATATCAATAAAACAACAAACTTAATAGTACTCAAAGTGCCTGTCGTTGGGGCCCGTTGGTGCACGTTACACAACTCACCAAGTTGAAGAGTTCAGTAGCTCTTATTTAGCTCCTCACACACTACTTCCCGATCCTCTGCTTCACCAAGGATGAAACCTATTGTAATCCCCTAGACATGTTTCCTGAGACACAGCACAATGTTTTGAATTTAAAAGAAACTCGGTTTTGAATTTAAAAGAAACTTCTGAGCTGGAAATGCTTCTATCCAAGTCAAGAGTCATTATCCATCCATCCAGGAGACGTTTATCCATCCGAATATCAGGACCTGACTGACTCCATGGTTTGTGGTCTGGCTTTGCACTCAGGACCTGGGCTGGCAGCAGTGCCCTCTGGATGGGAGTTAATGTGAGTGCGGCTACGTGTGCCTTCCACAGAGTTCATGCTGGAAGCTGAGTGGGTACGAGAGCGTGCCAAGCGTGTCATACTGGCAGTGGGCATGTAACCCATGCCCTGGACAAAGTACTTGAAGGCCTCAGCAAGTTTACCAGGTTGTACAACTTGGGGTAGGCCACCACAATCTGCCATCTTCAGAAGGGTGGTCTTTGTGGGGTTTAACCTCGAGTTACACTCAACAATGGCCTCCACAGTTTCCTCATTAAGCTCTATGATGGGCCTCTCAATCTCAAGATCTCGGTGGCTGTTGTAGGAGTTGCAGAACAGTTGAAGGTTGTCCTGGTTCATGTCCTGGGCGATGTGCAGACGGTATGTCTGAATGATCTCCTGTTTTTTTTGCTGAAATGATGCCCCATCATAATGTCCACCAGAAAAGCTGGTCCATCCTGACAACTGCCCAGTCCACCCATCCTTTTGCACACAGGTCCACATTAATAAGAACCAGTCCCTCTACCAGTGTAGGCTGATTCAGCGCCAGTCTGGTGAGAATGTGGGCTCCAGCACCAACACCAATCCCAATCACACTATTGATCTTTAAGTGGGTCATGACTGAGGGCAGCATCTCAGCTAGCTGATCCATCGTAGGGTACTGATACCCAGTGGGGAAAGGTGCTGCGTTCTCCTGCTGACCTGGAGCATCCACATGAGCCACAGCAAAATATTGTGTGATTTCCTGCATGTCCTCAAAGTTAAAAAGAGTGTTGAAGCATGACTTATGGTTAAGGCCTATGTCATGGTATGTAAGGATCACGGGCCGGTTGCCTTTAGGTGTTCCTCTCATAGTGACATGGAGAACACCGTGGGGGGACTCAATGTCATGCTCCTGACAGTCGAAATCCTGAAAGTTTCGAACATTTTTGTCTGTCAGAAGGGGCTTAATCTCCGTCGGCTCCACATCCTGTAACTCATCCATCCTTGCAATGAACAGCTGTCAAAAGATTGTTTTGTTAGGAGAAAAATAGCAGGAGCAGTGTTTAGACTCAGGCATGTGAGTGTGAACGCTGGCTGTGAGCTCTGTACATCTCCACTCAACAGCCTGATTGAGGTATTAATGTCTCATATTAAGATCTCCCTGTACTCAAGTAGACTTACAACACAACCAGGAAATAGTATTTGAGGTGGCTAACAAAGAAACTCGGTTAATATTCAGTAGCGCTGTGCCTCCACTGGTGATTTGTACATTTACTGGTAGTGAGCAGTGCGTAATGTATATCACCAGGACATGAAAATACAGTAACAGTAAAATGTCCTAAACTTGGTGTGTGTGTGTGTTAATGAGTTGCCACTACACCCAGTTATAACAACATAGAAACAAAATAAGAACGTATTATTTATTTCCTGCAATAGTTAGACTGCAGCTTCAAGACAAATTTCCAGAAATATATCACCTGAACATCAAACTTATCATTCGTAAGGCCTTTAAATAAAATAAAAGCACGTGTAAAACAGTGCTTTTGTATATCAATAAAACAACAAACTTAATAGTACTCAAAGTGCCTGTCGTTGGGGCCCGTTGGTGCACGTTACACAACTCACCAAGTTGAAGAGTTCAGTAGCTCTTATTTAGCTCCTCACACACTACTTTCTGATCCTCTGCTTCACAAAGTGTCTGTCCCCACGGCCGAGGCGATGTCCTGTAGTCTGTCCTGCAGCCAGAAGCTCCAGCTCACCAAATGTGGCTCACAATCCGTGTTCAGCGTGTTAAGACGACCACAACGTAAAGTAAAAAAATAAGGGAGCATACCTGCGAAGGACAAAACAGTCATACAGGTAGATTTATTTTAGAAAACAAATAAATAACCAAAACCTACAGTTATGGTTAGGGTTAGAGTTAGAGTTAGATTATCAAATAGGCCAAGCTTACCTGATGACGCAATATCTGTTACGCTGTTCTGAAATCCCTGGAAACAAGTGCATCCCGTAGCTAAGCATCGTTAGCATTCACTGCAATGTACGCCAGCGAGACCACGATGTTCGCGACCGGCTCCACTCAGTTTAGAGAGTGAAGGAAAATGGGCTCCACGGGACCAACTGATCCCAAACAGTTAGAACTCCTTTTCGTTATCAGAAAACAATTTCTTTTCTTTATTTCCCTCCAGCTCGCCCCTTGTGCACACTTCTTTACGTCTCTCACTCTTCGCGGTAGTGATGGACGGTTCATGAACGAATCGTTCTTATGAACCGGTTCTTTTTAGTGAACTGGACGAACCAGGACTTCAGGGGCGATTTTGGAAAACGTTTATTTAATAACAAATTAAACATATTGGGATATTAAACATTTATATATATAAAAAAAAATACAACATACAACTGTTCACTCAATATATGTCAGTTAATTTTTCTATTGACTATTGTGCAGGTTAGTCTTTATTTTTATATGCCGGTTTTTGTAAGTTGATGATTAGTTTATTAACTTTATATCTTTAAGACATGTAAAACATCCATGTTTGCACATCAATGTCTGTACTGGGTGTTTTAGTTGCAAAACTTAAATGTAAGAAATGTTTTCAACTAAAGTTCTGATTACAAAGAACCTTTAAAATGTGTTAAATTGATTGTATTAATATCTGCCGGCAGCAGTGGTATGAAGAAATTTACATCATTACGTCATTGTGAATGACGTCATTACGTCAGGATGTAAAAGAACTGGATTTTTAAACTGGTTCATTAAAACGAACTGTCCGAAAGAACCGGTTTGCGGAAAAGAACCGAACCTCCCATCACCTTGGTAAATCATGTGATCTTTGAAGGCGTATACTTATTTTATTTTATTTATTTATTTTTTAACAACTTACCAGGAAAAACAATAAAAACTCCTCATGGTCCTAGAGACTGTCAGTTGATGATGTTTTATCACACCATGTTGTACTAATGTAACGGTTACCTTAGTTCACAATATTGTGCTCACCTGTCCAGACCAGCAGACTGGATTAGAAAACTTCATAATCCGTATGATTTATTGTGTAGTATATAAATTGTCTATCCAAACATTTTCACACCACAGTGAATTTAATGGGTCATAAGGTAATATATTTCCTATTTAATGGTTCTACAACTGAGGCCAAAAAGTTGATGCTAAAGATATTCAACTCCAACCATGTATAAACCTGCAGGTATGTAACTGAAAAGTAATAATGCAGCAACTAAACAGGAAAATTTTATTAACATACAAGTGTTTTCTAGATACTTTATTACTGACCAAATAACATGTGAAATACTATTTATGCTAAATTTTTTACATATATGAGAACCAAGTATGACAGTAATAGAATATTGTTTTAAACACACTCACATGCACAGAAGGTCACTTCATACATGATGCAAAGACAATATGTTCAATCTTGAGTACCAAAATTTCTTACACCTGCCTTGTACGTTCTGTCTCATGTCACAGATGGTGGAAGAACATAAAAAGAAAGGTCCTACAAGGTGTCTGTTGCATAGATAAATGGCACCATGTTGTTGTAGTGTAAAGGCTACCTAGTAATAGTAATTAGTATACATAGTGATTGCTAATCTGTCCAAATATGTGGACTGGATTAGAAATCATCATAATCTGCATTAGATATTGTGTACAACTATATATCTTGTCCATTAATACACTAAACACACATATTCATAGGATTATATCATTATATTTCTTTCTTTCTTTTAAACCTATCTGTAACACAGTCCTGTTTTTGGTTAGGTGTTTCTAATCTAATGTAATTGTTTCTTCAACTGACATCTAAAGGTCTGTATCATTAATATAAAGATATTTTTGGCACATTGGTGTGTTTGGCACTTTTTTAATTTATTCAGATTTATTAATGACCAATTTGTTTCTAATGACATCATATACTACATCCTCAAATGATTTTTTTTAAACATATAGTAAACTTGTTTGACAGTAATAGAATACTGATTTGCTGTTTAAGTAGAAACGCACACCCACACGCTAAAATGTCACTTCACACAATGCAAAGACTATTTTCAATCATACTCTATCAGTGTACAATTTACAGAAGTTTCTGTTTTGAAACACCTTTGAGAAAAAAAACTGTAGTAAAACCAATACAGTAGAAATTGTAATCTTCACTTTGAACAAAAACTGGAATAAGACATGAATATCTATATAAGAGCAAAACATTCATACTAGATAGTGTTTTTTATATGCAATTATACCTGATTTTTTCTTGGTTGATATTTATGACACAGACTGGCTCTTATATCCTTATACAACAAAAGTGTCATTTAGTTCCATGGAGTCATATCATGCCTTGACCAGCACTAAAAATGAAACCCTTAAACTAGCTCAAGTTGTTTTGCAAAGACACAAAAAAGGAGAGAGTTAAAAATGTGTTCATTATTACAGTGGAGAGGTTTTATTCTAATGAAATCAAATGACCGAATTTCATTTCATTTTTTCTGCCAATTCCTGTCAATAAACCAAATATTCTCTCAACATACATGGGGCAAAAAGAATGAAGGTGTTCCACTATATAAGGATATGTAATTAAATACTGCACAAAATGTCAACATTATTCCACATTTTAGAGTGCTGTAGAATTCTCAAATTATAGTAAATTCTGACCAGCTGTCACTTAAATGATTGAATCTGCTCAGTGGTTGGAATGATCACCACAAAAGGTTATCATTTCAACCAGTTTTGGTAAGTTACAGTACATGATAAACAATAACACGACCTGCTGATCTGAACAATGACTAAGTCAACTTCATTTTTTTATGGTTAACATTTAGGTAATCGTTAAGTTTTTACATGCAAGAGAACATGACAAACTGTATATAAAGTATAAAATGAAACACGAAACCCGGGAATAAAACTTTAAATCTTTTTTTATAAATTCAAAAAATTATATAAAAATAAAAAACTGTGAGAACTCTATAATTGAGGTAAGAAAAACAAAACAAAACGTGATTAAAAATGGATGAAATGTCATCATCAACTTTTTTTAGATTAGTGAAAGTGCATGGGTTAAATGCTTACTGCAAGAAGTGTTCTGGAAATCCTTGCTTATTCAACTTAATATATACAACAAAATATTCACTTATACTTATAGCATTAATATACTTTCACATTTCCATTAAAATGTCCTGATGTTTTCATCCTAACTTTTATTCATCCGAATATCAGGACCTGACTGACTCCATGGTTTGTGGTCTGGCTTTGCACTCAGGACCTGTGCTGGCAGCAGCGCCCTACGGCTGAGAGTTAATGTGAGTGCGGCTACGTGCGCCATCCACAGAGTTCATGCTGGAAGCTGAGTGCGTACGAAAGCGTGCCAAGCGCGTCATACTGGCAGTGGGCATGTAACCCATGCCCTGGACAAAGTACTTAAAGGCCTCAGCAAGTTTACCAGGTTGTACAACTTGGGGTAGGCCACCACAATCTGCCATCTTCAGAAGGGTGGTCTTTGTGGGGTTTAACCTCACACAACGTCCTCCACAGCTGGAGAGGTATCACCAACAATTAGCAACGCAGGACACTTCAGAGTGTTTACAGTTTCCTCATTAATCCCTATGACAGGCCTCTCGATCTCAAGATCTCGGCGGCTGTTGTAGTATAATGTGTGTGTATATGTATATATAATGTGTGTGTATATGTATATATGTGTGTATATGTATGTTCCCCAATTCCCAGGTTCACCAAGCTGACACGGCTGGGCCTCTGAGCAAGGCCCTTAACCCTCAATTGCTCAGTTGTATTAAAATGAGATAAAAATGTAAGTCGCTCTGGATAAGGGCGTCTGCTAAATGCTGTAAATGTAAGAGAAGGTGTGAAAGTGTTTTTATAGACAATTTATATAGTACACAATACATCAAACAGATTATGTAGTTTTCTAATCCATCCTGCTTGTCTGGGCGGGTGAGCAAAATAGTGTGAACTAAGGTAACCTTTACACTAGTACAACATGGTATGATAAAACGTCATCATTGTATGTAATCGACAGTCTCTAGGACCTTGAGGAGTTTTTTTTCCTCTATACGCTCTCAAACTAAGAGCACCTGCTTTTCCACCATGTGCTGGATGAATCTGTACCTGGAAATAACCGAAACTTGACAAATTGTAATAAAAATATTCTATTTTAAGAAGATATATTTAATTATTTTTTAATTTAAAAACCATCCAAAAAATGTTTTACAGTTATATGTTTTTAGTTTCATTTTTCATTTCAGTTTTTAGCAGCATTTCCTGTTACAGCCAGTACTAGAAGTTCGTAGTTTCGATGTGTTTACTATTAATCTATATAAAGGTTTCATGTCACCTGTAAGTGTATATGATATAATGAACAAAAGAGTCTGTTTGGATGTTTTACTAAGAGTTAAAGCACAATGTGAATAAGTAGCAATCCATAACAAATGGCAACAAGGACTCCATTCTGTATTGTAGCTATATGACTCCAAATAAATAGCATCATCACTTTGCTAATTTTCTGCATAATATTCTCTTTAGATGACCAGTGAGTTTTGGAGGACAGTCTCCTTTATGCAGGTTTGTGGTTGTACTTCATTATTTTCATTGTTTACTAATGCAATTATAATGGAAGTTTTAGGTATATTTTTTATAAGAAAACTTCAATTGATAGATATCAAAACTTTGTACTGGGTGTGTTTTCAAAACACTTTAGTCTTCATGATTCAGTTCATTTAGGTATGTTCTCTAACATTTGGTGACCTTTTAGGAAGAGGTGTATTTTTGTATTGAGATTTCACACACGCTTCAGTATTATGGGCTATTGGTTATGACATAAGATCTCAGTTAAGTCTAATTCAGCTCTAATAATCACTACAATAAATAGAACAGATCAACAGGGTGAACTGTTTTAATATGAACTAATTTGTATGTGTTGAAAATCTTTGTAATTGTCCCAGTTATATTTGGGTTATCCTTTTGTGAAAAAAGGTATGAGGACAAAATAAAAATGATAAAACAAGGATATCCAGAACAGACTTAGTATGTATACAAACCAAACCAAGGAAGAACATTCGCTTAGGCGGAGAAGTGGAAGTATCGACGGAATGCGACCATCTTGTAAGTATTCATCTGTCCATTTAAGGAGGTTATATTATAGCAGATTACATCTATGCACAATCACTGTATTTCCCTGATCTAGATCACATAATTTTCTTGTCTGTTTACATTTTTTTTGCAGTCACTGTAGATGAAAACCAGGAAGCCGATATTGGTACCATCAAGAAGTATCAGGATGAGCTGGCACCTGCAAAATATTACTTCAAACCTGTAGGTCTGCTATTGTTGGCTATGATTGGTGCCCTTATTGGATCGATGGTTGGATCGAGTTATGGAGTGGTGGGCTCTGGATCTGGGATCGTCATTGGGATCATAGTAACAATTCCACTGGGTCTTTGCTTGATTACAGCTGCAAGCCTCACACACCAGAGTTCTGAACAGACTAATTAGACCCTAAAACTGTGAGCTACACAATAGCTTGCAAATATTTATACCATTGGGACAAAATGAAAAAAATATACCACAAAAAATATTACATCAGTGTTGCATCACTGAGAAGTGACCCAACATGAAGGATGGTACTTGTTGTTGCTGTAGCTGAGCTGGTCAAACTAGTAGATCATCTTTTCTAGCTTATGAGTTTTTTTTAATTAATACTACATTGATGCAAGACCATTTCAATAAAATAGCAGCAAGGTGATTTAAAAATCTCAAAATAAGTTTGTTGAGTAATACCAAAGCTAGAAAATAACATAGCAGTTTTGATTCTGATGATGGTCTACCAGTTTCACCAGCGTGGTCTGTGATGGTTGGTGTAATTGATTAGACTGAACTGGGTTTTTTTTCAGTGCAACTGATAAACAAATAATTTAAACCAAAAACAACAACAACAACAAAGCATAAAAGATTTACAGCTTCATAAATTAAGTTTAAATGTTTCCTGTTTACATGTTTGATGAAATAACAAATTCTTTATTAGGCACTGATGAGAAGCTGCACTGACTGAAGCTAATACTTTTGATGTGTTTAATATTCATCTGCATAAAGGTTTCTTGTTACCTGTAGGTACATATTATGTAACAACATTTATTTGTGTATTAATGTGAACAATAGTAATTAGATTTGTAAAGTTCATCACGGCAAACTTTGATGTTGGCTGGATGATGCAAGTATTCGCAAAGGCTGTTTTTTTTTTTTGGAGGTGAGCGGACTTAAGGGTCTGTGTTACTTTTTTTAGGCAAGATGTAAATAATAAATCAATGTAAGTAATATTATTTCAATTATCTGACCTGAAAGAGTTATTTTTTTTATTAAAAAATGCACAAGTAATAAATGTTTTGAGTTTTACTAAATTTAGTTTCTAGTATGAGTTTAAGTGCCACATTTCCTCATTAGTTAATGCAGGATGTTGATAGTTTTGTGTTTACTATTATCTATATAATAATATAATAATATTCTTTGTGTATTAATGTGAACAACAGTGTCTGTTTGTGTGTTTTACTAAGAGTTAAAGCGCAATGCATATAAGTAGCAATCCATAAAAAATGGTAGCAAAGGACTCAATTTTAGCTCTACGACTCCAAATAAGTAGCATCGTCATGTTGCTAATTTTCTGCATAATATTCTCTTTATGTTTTGAATCTGATGCATGCAGCTACCAGAAGCCAGTGGAGGGATCACAGCAGCGGGTTGGTATGCAAAAACTTAGTTAGGTTGGAAACAAGTTGCACAGCTGCATTTTAGATAATTTGCAGAGAAGAAATTGCTGTCATAGGCAGACCTGTCAGCAGTGAGTTGCAGTAGTCCAGTCTTGAGATGACAAGGAGGTGAACACTCCGAATGAATTTGTACAGAGAAATAGCTTAAACTCAACAATAGATCATTTCAATCTAAGTAATGTCTTCTCTCTTTAATAATTTGACCCAATAGTTATTTTTTAATAAAAAAAAAACAAGCATAAACAATTTACAGCAACAAATTATTTGTTAGGCACTGATGAGAAGCTGCACTGATTTGAAGCTAATACTTTTGATGTGTTTACTATTAATCTGCATAAAGGTTTCTTATGTTACCTGTAGGTACATGGCAGGTGTAAGAAATTTTGGTACTCAAGATTGAACAAATTGTCTTTGCATCATGTATGGAGTGACCTTTTGTGCATGTGTGTGTTTAAAACAATATTCTATTACTGTTATACATGGCACTCATATATGTAAAAATTTAGCAGAAGTAGCATTTCACATGTTATTTGGGTTTTAATAAAGTATATAGATATTATTCTTGTATGCTAATGACATCGATTTAAGATTAAAATATCTTTTAGAAATACTGTACATTTAATTTTTTAAGCTGTTGATTGTTGTTTTTTTTTAATTTGACACTCCTCATATTTCCTCATATTGTTCAAATGAAGTGTTAAGTGAAAGTCCCAGAACATTCAGATTCATTTCATTGCCATCAGATCACCATGACATTTCTTATTATTATTATCTTCTGTGTATAGAGATTTCATCAGTAATGTGTTTCACTTCATGATATTCAAATGTTCCTCATAACATGTATATAATAAAGTGACATATAAAGCAACATTCATTAGTCATTTGTTAATTATTTAATTAGAGCTGTTCCAGTGAATGAAAATCAATTAAAACTTATTTTCAGAAAATTTCCTGTTTAGTTTCTGCATCATTAGTTTTCAGTGATGAAAAAGGATAAGAAATAGTTAATGACATTTCTTAGCAGTGTAAAAATGCAGGTGTGGAGTTGAATATCTTTAGCATCAACTTTTTGGCCTCAGTTGTAGAAACAATAACATATTAGACTGAGTGTATTAATAAAAACCTGCTGATGTTAAAGGAAATTAATTACCGTATGACCCATTAACTTCACTGTGGTATTGATCAGTTCTAAGAGAAGGTGTGAAAGTGTTTTGATAGACATAGAAGTACACAATACATCATACAGATTATGAAGTTTTCTAATCCAGTCTGCTGGTCTGGACAGGTGAGCAAGGTAACCTTTACACTGGTACAACATGGTGTGATAAAATGTCATCATTGTATGTAAAAGACACTCTCTAGGACCATGAGGAGTTTTTATTGTTCTTCCTGGTAAGTTGTTAAAAAAAAAAGTATACGCCCTCAAAGCTCACCTGATTTACCTGAGCGGAAGCCGTACTGTATGAACTTGTACCAGGAAACAACCAAAACTTGACAAATTATAGGTAATATCGTCTATTTTAATTATCTAACATGATAGATTTATTATTTTATTTAAAAACCATCAAAAGAATTAAGTTTGCAGTTTTATAGATCGAGTTTCTAGTTTTGTTTAGAGTGATGCAACTTTTGCTACTGCTACATTGTGCATAAGTAGCAGTCCATAACAAATGGCAGAAGGACTCCATTTTGTTTTGTAGTTCTACGACTGCAAATAATTACATCGTCACTTTGCTAATTTTCTGCATAATATTGTCTTCAGCTGTGTTTTCTTGACTCTTTAGTCTTTATGATTCCGTTCATTTAGGTATGTTTGCTAACATTTGGTGACCTTTTAGGAAGAGGTGTATTTATATTGAGATTTCACACACGCTTCAGTATTATGGGCTATTGGTTATGACATAAAATCTCAGTTAAGTCTAATTCAGCTCTAAGTTGATACACTGCAATAAATAGAACAGATCAACAGGGTGAACAATTTTAATATTAACTAATTTGTATATGTTGAAAATCTTTGTAATTGTCTCAGTTGTATTTAGGTTAACTTTTTGTCTTTTGCTTCTATCAACAGAAATCAGTCTTCTCTTCAACAATTATTTAATACAAATGTTTTGACAGAAAGTTGCATGGCGGGTGTAATAGATATTGGCAGTAATACAGCCATGGCAAGTGGATCCTCACCTAAGGCTCCAGGTTAGATGTCTTTCAAAATGAAAGAATTTAAAAAATTTCTTTTGTGCATAATGTTATTTGCACTTTGTTAAAAACTTTATTGTCTACCTTCTTTTTAATGTCTGTTGTGTTTACATCTACTCTTTCAGATCGAAAGATTGTACTGCTGGGAAAAGCTGGAGCTGGAAAGAACAGAGTAGCCAGGTTCATCCTGGGAGACACAAAGCTAAATGAAGAGAGTGAAGAGTGTCTTTTACATGAAGGTGAACCTGCAGGAAGGAGGATCTGCATCGTGAATACACCAGGATGGGACAGAGATTCTATAGAGTGCACTACAGAGAAAATTAAAAAAGAAATCGTCCGAAGTGTGACTCTTTGTCCTCCAGGTCCCCATGCTCTGGTTCTGGTGATGCCCATAAACGCTGATGATGAACTATCTGTAAATGAACTTAAATCAGCAAGTCGACACATGGAGCTGCTCTCTAAGAGGGTCTGGAATCACACTGTGGTGCTTTTCCTGTGTGAAGGAGATGTGGAGGAATCCACAATCAAAGAACACATTCAGAAAGCAGAAAAACTCCTGGAAAAGTGCAGGGGCAGACACTGTGTTATGCGTCTGAGTGACTCTGAAGCCCAGGTCCATGGACTTCTTAAAGAGATAGACGACATGGTGGAAGAAAATGTTAGTGATAGCTTTCAGCCACAGGCTTCTGATGAACTGATGCGGAGCAAAATGTCATGCAAAGAGGATTCACAAAAGAAAACAAATAAACAGCAGAGTGAAGAAAAAGTAGAAAAGAAGGATGTGCTTAGGAAGAGACGTGGAAGCCTAGAAGGGTTACGTCCTAGTAGTAAGTATAACTTCATAACATTTTAAATTTGATAATGAATTCAAGACACTGACTAAAGCAAACTAAGTAATATATTACACTGATGTCTATACTATTTCTTTTTCCACAGTGACTACAGATACAGAAGATTCAGAAAGACAAAGAGAGAGAACTGAGGCCAAAACGAACAGAAATCAGGACCAGTTGCAGTGGAATTATCTCAAACTCGTAGTACTGATCCTAATGTCCTTCATGGGTGCTCTTATAGTCTCAGTGGCAGGAGCCCAGTATGGAACAATGGGGGCAGCTGTGGGGATTGTCACTGGATTTGTTTTACTACCGCTCATTAGTGTCTGGTCAGTCTAGTACAATAGTCAGGATACATGAAATAAATAGGGATTCTGTCTGTCTTCTTTAAATTGTACACTGCTATTGCTGAGATTGTGCATTATTTTTTTGCATCATGTGTGAAGTGACTGTCTGTGTGTGTTGCTACTGCAGTAGCAAATGAATATTATATTAATGTCATTCATGTTTTCCACATTTAAAAAAAACATTTGCAGATGTAAAATCTAACATTTCATTGGGGATCTAGCAGGGAAATGCAAAATCAATTTGGCAGAAATGTATATAGATATTTTTGTATGAACTTTGTTTATGTATATTTCATTCATGCTTATATTGTTGGAGCTGGTGATACTTAAAATTTGATGTAAAACTTTGATGTAAAAGGTGATATATATTTTTTTTTGTATAGCTTTTTGTACCTCAGGTTGCCTACTTATGCTCATTTATTCAATAGCATATTGATAAAATAAGTAGAGAAATACATTTCACCCAAATTTTAAGTCAAGTCAAGTCAAGTCACCTTTATTGTCACATATGCCATGGTGAGTGAAATATTTGGGAGCGAGCTCCAGAAATTGCAGAACCATTTACATACAGTAGTTAAGAAACAGAAATTAAGAACAATTTACATACAGGTGAAAAATGTGCAAGATGCTCATTACCAGGTGAAATGTGGAAATGTGGAAAAGATGCAATGTGCTCACACATAGTCAGTACACGCAGTGTACTATTAGACATATTTACAATGCACTACACATTATATACAATATGTACTTGTATATGTATGTATGTATAAGTATAAATATAAATATTATATATGTAATATAAATATATGTAACATGTTAAGGTGCAACAGACTGTACAGATACAGAAATGTCCTGTGAAACAGATAGCTTATTGTCAGATACATTATTGTATTAAATTAAATGCAGTGTGTGTGTATAGTCCAGTGTGTATGAATGCACTATGAATGCAGTGTGTGTGTGTAGTCCAGTGTTGAACTGTTGAAGTTAGAGTGCAGTGTGTTATTTTATTAATGAATTTATTAGTTAATTTATTCATTTTATTGGCTAGTTCAATGATACTTTTTGAACATTTAAATTGACTGCGATAATTTAAAGAAATGTCAATGTCAACTTTATTTGTATAGCACTATTTAAACAACACATGTTGACCAATGTGCTTTACAACATCTAAGTATAAAAAATAAATAATAAATACAATTTTAATAATAGCAATACACACATTAACAGTAATAATAAAAAAAATTTCAACAAGAGGGATATGCCATGGAAAACAGGCATGTCTTAAGTTGTATTTTAAAAACGTGTACGGAATCAGCATCCCTGACATACAAGGGTAAGCTATTCCAAGGTCTAGGTGCTACTGCCGCAAATGCACGATCCCCTTTCTTGGTCCTTGGAATTTTAAGTAAATTTTGAGTTGTTGATCTCAATGTTCTTCCCATTTGATGTTCAGTTAACAAATCTGATAAGTAAGATGATGCAAGGCCATGAGAGATTTATATACTAGTAAAAGTAACTTAAAATCAATCCTGTACCAATGCAGGGAGACCATGGCCGGAGTGATGTGTTAATGGTTTTTATATATTCATTAATAATCTTGCAGCAGCATTTTGAACCTTCTGCAGCTGTAAGATGGAGGCTTGACTAATTCCTTTATATAACGAATTACAATAGTCCAGTCTTGATGATATGAGAGCATGAATTGCAATTTCGAGACTCATATTCACTGGACATCGGGCTCAAGAGAACTTTCCGTTGCCTGAGGGCAATGCTGTGCAGTACAATGTTAGACCGTCTTTAGGACCTTGAGGCGTTTTTATTGTTCTTCCTGTTATGTAACGAAAACTCACTATAAAGTGATTTACATGAACGGATGCAGTACAAATCTGTACCCAACGTAAGTAATATATTCTTTTTTTTAAATGATCTGACATGATAGTTATTTTTTAAATAAAAAAAACATTAAGGATGAAATGTTTTGAGTTTTAATACATTAAGTTTCTAGTTTCAGTTTAAGTGCCTGATGCAACAGCATTTCCTGTTACAGTCAGTACTAGAAGTTCCTAGTTTTGATGTGTATGTAGTATTGACGGAACTCGTCCATCTTGTAAGTATTAATCTATCAATTTAAGAAGGTTATATAATAGCAGATTACATCTATGCACAACCAATGTATTTCCCTGATTTAGTTCAAATGATTTTCTTGTCTGTTTACTTTTTTTGCAGTCTCTGAAAATGAAAATCAGGAGGTGGATATTGGTACTGTCAGGAAGAAGTATCAGGATGAGCTTCTGGCACTTGCAAAATATTACTTCAAACCTGTAGGTCTGCTATTGTTTGCTATGATTGGTGCCCTTATTGGATCGGTTGTTGGATCGAATTATGGAGTGGTGGGCTCTGGATCTGGGATCATCATTGGAATCATAGTAACAATTCCACTGGGTCTATACCTGATTACAGCTGCAAGCCTCGCACGGCAAAGTTCATCTCATGTGGAAGTCAAAAAAACTGAACAGACTAATTAGACCCTAAAAACTGTGAGCTACACAATAGATGCAAATATTTATACCACTGGGACAAAAATAATATCAGTGATGCATCAGTGTAAAGTGACCCAACATTTTTAATTATCATAGAATGTCATACTATTTACATACTTATAGTTGATTTTGAGAATTGAATGAAAGAGGAGATTGTGGTCACATGCATAGAAAGCAACTAATATTTGCCAGATATTCCAACAGCTCATTTAATGTTGCTGTAAGTCTCCTGGTAACTTCTCTGAGATGTATTGTTCTTGCATTTCTCATCCTTTCTTGTCCATTTTAGTGGCATGCTTTTTTAATGCGGTTCATCAGAATCACTTAATTGATGGCATCTCTAAGAGATTTAGTTGTAAAAAAATTAATTGTGCATCACAATAACTTTTATTGTGCTTTTTATTATTAACTACTATTAGATTTCTAAAATTAATACAACTTTAAATAATCTTCAGCACCTTTTATTATATGTTTATATGACACTAAATGCTATGTTTGTATTGAAATTTTATATTATTTTGAACAATTTACTTTTTTGCTTCTTGGAAACTAATCTGTTGAATGTTTTCCATTTATTCATTCATTAACACATCAGCTGCATAAAGTGGAGGTCTTTTCAAGACTGGACAGTCGTTAATGTTAAAAAAGGTGCGAGAAAAGCAAATATTATTTCTATGTAAATAATGTTTATATGTTTTATATTTTCATATAAGGAGCATTATTTTAAAGCAGCTGTAGCTGAGCTATCAATTGTACTCAAATCAGTGTTTTTTGAATCTGATGCAAATTTTTAATAATAAAATTATCATTACTATGTTCTATTTGCTTTTTTAAAGATTGCTTTAATTTATTTTATGCAATACATGCGGTTTCAATCTCTAGTGCATGGTGACTCTTTACAGCAAGATTTTAAGGAAAGATCTAAACCAGAATGAACAAACAAACAAAAAGAACAGTTCACTTCCTGTTCATGTCAACTGTACCAATATGTAAAGAAACGCTTGACAATATAGCAAAATGTAAATGTGTGTATTTGCATTTAAAACTGTAATAATTATTCATTTGCCATCAGAGGCGATCCTGACCTCCTTGGGGCCCTAAGCAAAATTCTGCTAAGGGTCCCTCTTACCTGACCCGTGAGCCATGTAAACCATTTGCCACACATTATCAAAAATAATGGTTACTACTAGAAATCACACTCTTAATATTCACATTTTAAGTATTAAAAACTGAATTCTTGATATCAAAAATCCATATCATGTGAATGTATAAAAGCTAAATGCTTGCCATACCGTATCACTGTTCTATAGTATGCATGAGAGCAATACTTGATCCCTGATGGTTATTATTTATTGAGGGATGTGCATTCATATTGACCTGGCATTATGCCCATTCCAATGTAAATCCATTGGTTTCCATATTGCATTAACGTTGTTGTAAACTTGAGAGACTGTAAACATTGTCATTTAGGAGTGTTATCACGCTACTTTTTGTACTGGTCCCCTCTTTTTTTTCACTTTCATGGCCAGATGGATAACTCTGCTTCATATTGTCATCTACACAGCAGGGGCAATTCTAGGGTCAGAGCTTTAGGGATGCTGAGCTCCTTTTCATGGGTTGCTAAAGCTAAGGATATGATCAAAATGCACACAGAGGCGTGTCATTTTAAATGTCTTTATTATTATTATTATTATTATTATTATTATTATTATTATTATTATTATTATTGGGCTTTTAACTTTTTTATTAAATGACAAATTCCTTTCACAAGATCATTATGGACTGTCCCTAGTCTCTCACCTGATTCTGTCTTTTTTCTTTTAAAGAACTGTCGTATGCCCATTGCTCACAGGCAGGCCACAGACACAGAGAGAGAGAGAGAGAGAGAGAGAGAGAGAGAGAGAGAGGAGAGAGAGAGGAGGAGAGAGAGAGAGAGAGAGAGAGAGATGCTAGGAGTTCAGGAGTTAAGCCTGTTTCAGGTTAAATCCTCTGTGTGTGAGGAATGAATAAATACCGCAAAGTGAGTGAGTGTTTTCACACATACTGGTGGTATACAGTGATATGTTAATAAACAGAACTGCATGCGTCTTGAACATTGTAACCGTCGCTACTTCTCTCCGGTCCTGTGCTATTCCACAGCGGCGGTGACCCTCTGGACTGAAATATTAATACAATTGTAGGGGTGCTGAGCTCCTTTTTAGCCTCGCCTATGCTACACAGTAAACATTAACACGCGCTGTAAAATGAGGCAGGGGAGGCGGGGCCTTGCGTAATTTACGGGGCCCTACGCAACTTGTGTAGTGTGCGTATAGGGCCGATCGGCTCTGTTAGTCATTATTTAAAATGTGTTGAACAGTTTTAAAATAATACAGTGTATATACAGAAGCGCTGATAACTTTGATTGCTGACACTTTGAATTAATTTCTATCAAACACTTCCAGAACCGAATTTTTTATTATACATTGCTGAAACTGTGCAATCAGCATCTGTGTACAATCTTCAAAGATACAGATACAGTTTACAACTCATTGTGCACACTTTGTAAAGGCTTACAGGAGTGAAATAATATCTTTAAAATGAAAGAAGGCTTAAAGTTCTAGCTTTACCTCTTAATTTTTATTAAACGTGACTCAAGAAACAGCCCCAGGGGCGGTTCTAGGATTTCATCTTTAGGGGGTTTAGCCCTCAGAGAGAATTTAAAACAAGAAGAATTTTATATTATATATTATATGACAACTCTGGTAATAAGAATAGTGGAATTTCACTGCTTTTGGTATTTGGTAATAAGAATAGTGGAATTTCACCGCCTCCAGCTCTGACTGCGCGTGCACGCTGCGCGTACCTGTGCTTCTCCGTTCAAATAAAGCAGACAGCTGAAGACGTACTTTTGAAAGTCTACAACGCACGCGCGTAAAAGCAAAGAAAAAAAATCGCTCTTGGATCAAACTGAGAAATGATTTTCTTTCCCATCGACGAAATGTCCTGCATTTTAACGTAATTTTTATTGTTTATTTATGAAAGTAAAAATTATCCTTATAGTTTAGGGTGGCTGAGATCACAGACAGGGGGGCTGAAGCCACCCTAAAAAAGGTCTAGAACCGCCCCTGCTGTGCAGTACAGGGTTAAGCATATTAAGCTTTAAAATTGTATATATTATTTTAGTGATTGCTTAGGACAACAATACCAAAAAACAAGTTAGAGTAAGCAAACTTGCACACAAAACAGACAAATAACAGTTGCAAATAATAAGACTTGCAAATAAAGTGCTATAACGGTAAGGATATCGTAATATCCGAAACTGCCTTCGGCGATGACAGAAAGTGACGTCATTTCGCACATGCGCGGAACCGATCGTGTTGCTGTACGGAGCGACAATTGACCTTGAGACTCACTTACGCGATTTACATGAACTGATGCGATACGAGTTTGTACCCAGAAAATCCGGAAACCTGACAAAATATATGTAATTAAAACAACGTAAGTAATATCTTATTTTATAAATAAAAAAGCATTAAGGATGAAATTTTTGAATTTTAATACATTAAGTTTCTAGTTTGAGTTTAAGTGCCTGATGCAACAGTATTTCTATAAGTTCCTAGTTTTGATGTATTTACTATTAATCTATATAAAGGTTTCATGTCACCTGTAAGTACATATGATGTAATATAATTTCTTTGTGTATTAACGTGAACAACAGCGTCTGTTTGGGTGTTTTACTAAAGCACAATGTGAATAAATAGGCATCCCTAAGAAAGCCAGCAATGACTCCAATTTGTGATGTGATTCATTTCAATGTTATATTTTGTCTAATAATACGACTCTCTACACTTGTGTATAAGGTTGCATTATACATTGGTATGCATAAGTATTCACAGCTTCCTGAGTCACAGTTGCTGTGGAAGTTTTTCCCCTGTACATTAAAGGGTACCTTTACACCCCTTTTTAACGTTTTTACTGCTTCATTTGTCATTTTATTTCAGTTAATTTGTTTCACTCTTTCCACGTCTTTGTTTGTTTGCCAGACATATTCTTGCTCCTCATATTTATGTATTAAAGTCATGCTCCTAGTGTTCCTGCTTTTGCTCTTCTTGTTTATGTATCACAGTTTGCTTTTGTTCACTTTTCACCATATAACCCCAATTTTATCTTCTCTACACTGGCTACCTGATAAGTTTAGAATTGATTACAAACTGCTGCTACGTACGTACAAGGCTCTTAATGGTTTAGCTCCCATGTATCTAACTAGTCTTCTAACACGTTACAATCCTTCACGCTCTCCGAGATCACAAAACTCAGGACTTCTGGTAGTTCCCAGAATATCTAAGTCTACTAAAGGTGGTAGAGCGTTTTCGTATTAGCTCGAAACTTTGGAATAGTCTTCCTGATAGTGTTCGGGGCTCAGACACACTTTCCCTGTTAAATGTAGATTAAAAACTCATCTCTTTAGTCAGGCGTACACATAATACATCCTATAGTATCATGCACTAGTACATCAGACCTGCACATTTTTATGAACAGCAGTTATGTTAATCCCTTTCCACTGCTTCTCTATTTGTACCCATCCCGAGGCATCCAGACATTGTCCTCTGTGGGACGTAGCCTTTGGACGTCCACTGAGCCGAGGGCGACTCTAAGAATCCTGAGACATCTCCAGTTAGCCTCTGTGATACTACGGAGATCCGAAAGTCCATGATCCTTACACCAATACAACATTTATCTGACTGTAGATTACAATCACACCCCCAGTGTCACCCATATGAGGATGGGTCCCCCTTGATTCTGGTTCCTCTCAAGGTTTCTTCCTTTACCAATTTAAGGGAGTTTTTCCTTGCCACTGCTGCCTGAGTCACCTCAGACTTGCTCATAGGGGAATAATACATACAGATTGTGAACTATATATATCTAATAATAATCTTGAATTTTTTATTCTGTTAATTCTTTAACTTTTATTATTCATTATTTCCTTTATCATTAATTATGTTTACCTTCTGCTCTATGTTTTATGTTCTGTAAAGCTGCTTTGAGACAATGTCTATTGTAAAAAGCGCTATAACAAATAACTTGAATTGATTGAATTGAATTTTACATATTTGAAATTAATATCTGCACTCGTACCTACATTTGTCTCAGTTATGTGATAGTTACAACCTATAAGTGGATGAAATAGATATAATTAAGATGTTATGACTCTACAAACAATATCCAATAATACTGACTTATTATAATTGATCAGACATTGCAATCATTTCCACAGTGAAACATTGTGTTCAGCTTATTATTCTACTTAGCTGGTCAGTGAGGTTTGGAGGACAGTTTCCTTATTAATATTTAATAATTGTAAATATTTTTTTAAAGATATTTTTATAAGCAAACTTCAGGTGACTGTTTTACAAAATTTAGGGGCCTTTCAGGAACAGGTGTATTTATATAGAGATCTTGTGTCACTTTAAGTGCACAAAGGTGAACTCTGTTCAACTAATTATGTGAATTTTGGATAGACCTTTAAAGCTCCCCTTTTAAACACACACAGTATTATGGGGTATTGTTATGACATAAACAGTTAAGTCTAATTCAGCTCTAAATGGAAAAGGTCAACAGAATGAACAATTATACTATAAACTAATTTGTATAAGCTGAAAATCTTAACGTTGTTAACTTTTTGTGTTTTACTTTTATCAACAGAAATCGATCTTCCCTTCCACAATTCTCAAATAACATTATTATGAAAATTTAGAGTTTTACATGGAATAAATTTCAACATCTCCGTCCAGGGTGTATTCTGCCTTGATGTCCAATGATGCCTGAGATTGGCACAGGCTCTCCGTGACCCGAGGTACTTCGGATAAGCGGTAGGAATTAAGTGAGTGAGTGAGTAAATTTCAACATTAATACAGCCATGGCAAGTGGATCCTCACGAAAGGCTTCAGGTTTGATATATTTTGAAATATTTAGTTTCTTTTGTGCATAATGATATTTGTGTTTTAAAAAAGTTAATTGTCCACCTTCTTTGTTTAAATGCTGTTGTATTTTTGTCTATCTTCTCTTTCAGATCGAAGGATTGTACTGCTTGGAAAAGCTGGAGCTAGAAAGAACAGAGTAGCCAGGTTCATCCTGGGAGACACAACACTGAATGAAGAGAGTGAAGAGTGTCTTTTACATGAAGGTGAACATGCAGGAAGGAGGAGCTGTATCGTGAATACACCAGGATGGGACAGAGTTTCTATAGAGTGCACTACAGAGAAAATTAAAAAAGAAATCGTCCGAAGTGTGACACTTTGTCCTCCAGGTCCCCATGCTCTGGTTCTGGTGATGCCCATAAACGCTGATGATGAACTATCTGTAAATGAACTTAAATCAGCAAGTCGACACATGGAGCTGCTCTCTGAGAGGGTCTGGGATCACACTGTGGTGCTTTTCCTGTGTGAAGGAGATGTGGAGGAATCCACAATCAAAGAACACATTCAGAAAGCAGAAAAACTCCTGGAAAAGTGCAGAGGCAGACACTGTGTTATGCGTCTGAGTGACTCTGAAACCCAGGTCCATGGACTGCTTGAAGTGATAGACAGCATGGTGGAAGAAAGTCTGGATGATTTCTTTCTGCCACAGGTTTATTATGAAGTGGTGCAGAGCAAAATAACACACGATATCAGAGAGCTGGAAAAAAGGTATAAGGACAAAATAGAAATGCTAAAACAAGGATACCAGAAAAGACTTAGTATGTATAAAAACCAAACTGAGGGAGAACCTTTGCTTAAGCGGAGACGGGGAAGTTTCAATATAATTCCTCCATCTTGTAAGTATCATTCTGCAAGGCCATTATATTATAGCAGAAATACTGCCACTGGTCTCATTTAACTGACTTTCTTGTCTGTTAATTTTTTTTCCAGTTAATGAAGAAAACCAAGCAGTGGGTTTTGACCAAGAGCAAGTACATAGTAACTTCACTGGCTTTCTAGATGTTTAAAGATGGAAGCCTAGAGTGACAGAGTTCAAAACTTGTGAAAAAGAGAAAATGTGAATACACATCTGATTATGTACAATTAAAAATAAAGCAAAACATTTAAGGGGGGGAAATTTGTCATAACAAAGATATGAGCTTTTTGATTTCTAAAATGAATAACATTCTAACTGTAAATATATAAAAAACTTTATTTTACCTGCAAAACCTCTTGAAAAACTGTAATCTACTGAATACTTTCCATTTATTCATTAATTATAACAACACCAGCATGTGAATAAGTAGCAATCCATAACAAATTTCAGCAAGGACTCCATTTTGTATTGTAGCTTTACAAAAGGACAGTCTCCTTTATGCAGATTTGTGGTTGTACTTTATTATTTTTTTGTTTACTAATGTATAATTTAAGTGGTTTCAGATATTCTTTATAAGAAAACTATATCAATTTATAGTTATCAAAACTTTACTTACTGGGTGTGTTTTCTTAACTCTTTAGTCATGGCAACTGGATCCTTTTATTTAAGTTTCTTTGCACTTTGTTTGTTTGCCAGACATATTCTTATATTTAACACTCCTTATATTTATGTATCAAAGTCATGCTCCTAGTGTTCCTGCTTTTGTTCTTCTTGTTCATGTATCACAGTTTGCTTTTGTTCACTTTTACATAGTATATGAAAACCATGTATGACAGTAATAGAATATTGTTTTAAACACACATACACAGAAGGTCACTTCATACATGATGCAAAGACAATATGTTCAATCTTGAGTACCAAACTTTTTTACACCTGCCTTGTAGGTTCTCTGTCAGGTCACAGATGGTGGAAGAACATAAAAAGAAAGGTCCTACAAGGTGTCTGTTGCATAGATAAATGGCACCATGTTGTTGTAAAGGTTACCTAGTAATAGTAATTAGTATACATAGTGATTGCTAACCTGTCCAAATCTGTGGACTGGATTAGAAATCATCATAATCTGCATTACATATTGTGTACAACTATATATCTTGTCCATTAATACACTAAACACACATATTCATAGGATTATATCATTATATTTCTTTCTTTCTTTTAAACTTATCTGTAACACAGTCCTGTTTTTGGTTAGAAGGTGTTTCTAATCTAATGTTATTGTTTCTTCAACTGACATCTAAAGATCTGTATCATTAATATAAAGATATTTTTGGCACATTGGTGTGTTTGGCACTTGCTAACTGAAGATTTATTAATGACCAATTTGTTTCTAATGACATCATATACTACATCCTCAAATCCTTTTTTTAAACATTTAGTAAACTTGTATGACTAAATAGAATATTAATAGAATATTGATTTGCTGTTTAAGTAGAAACGCACACCCACACGCTAAAATGTCACTTCACACAATGCAAAGACTATTTTCAATCATACTCTATCAGTGTACAATTTACAGAAGTTTCTGTTTTGAAACACCTTTGAGAAAAAAAACTGTAGTAAAACCAATACAGTAGAAATTGTAATCTTCACTTGAAGTGTAATCTTCACTTCACAAAAACTGGAATAAGACGTGAAAGTCTATATAAGAAAGAGCAAAACAGCATTCTAGATAGTGTTTTTCTTGGTTGATATTTATGACACAGACTGGCTCTTATATCCTTATACAACAAAAGTGTCATTTAGTTCCATGGAGTCATATCATGCCTTGACCAGCACTAAAAATGAAACCCTTAAACTAGCTCAAGTTGTTTTGCAAAGACACAAAAAAGGAGAGAGTTAAAAATGTGTTCATTATTACAGTGGAGAGGTTTTATTCTAATGAAATCAAATGACCGATTTTCATTTCATGTTTTCTGCCAATTCCTGTCAACAAACTAAATATTCTCTCAACATACATGGGGAAAAAGGAATGATGGTGTTCCACTATATAGGGATATGTAATTAAATACTACACAAAATGTCCACATTATTCCACATTTTAGAGTGCTGTAGAATTCTCAAATTATAGTACATTCTGACCAGCTGTCACTTAAATGATTGAATCTGCTCAGTGGTTGGAATGATCACCTTTGGAAAACAAAAGGTTACCATTTCAACCGCAGTTTTGGTAAGTTACAGTACATGATAAACAATAACACGGCCTGCTGATCTGAACAATGACTAAGTCAACTTCATTTTTTTATGGTTAATTTTTTATGGTAATCATTAACTTTTTACATGCAAGAGAACATGACAAACTGTATATAAAGTATAAAATGAAACAGACGAAACTCTAGAATAAAACATTAAATCTTTTTTATTAATTCAAAAAATTATATAAAAATAAAAAACTGTTAAATTTTGTAAACAGTAATGTGTAAACTTTGGAACAGTTAGCAGCTTTGACATTATAGAGAACTCTATAATTGAGGTAAGAAAAACAAAACAAAACCGATTAAACGTACAGATTAAAATGGATGAAATTTCATCATCAAATGACTTCATACAACTTTTTTTAGATTAGTGAAAGTGCATGGGTTAAATGCTTACTGCAAGAAGTGTTCTGGAAATCCTTGCTTATTCAACTTAATATATACAACAAAATATTTACTTATAGCAAATATTAATATACTTTCACATTTCCATTCAAATGTCCTGAGGTTTTCCTCCTGACCTTTATCCATCTGAATATCAGGACCTGATTAAGACGCCATGGTTTGTGGTCTGGCTTTGCACTCAGGACCTGGGCTGGCAGCAGCGCCCTACGGCTGAGAGTTAATGTGAGTGCGGCTACGTGCGCCATCCACAGAGTTCATGCTGGAAGCTGAGTGCGTATGAGAGCGTGCCAAGCGTGTCATACTGGCAGTGGGCATGTAACCCATGCCCTGGACAAAGTACTTGAAGGCCTCAGCAAGTTTACCAGGTTGTACAACTTGGGGTAGGCCACCACAATCTGCCATCTTCAGAAGGGTGGTCTTTTTGGGGTTTAACCTCGAGTTACACTCAACAACGGCCTCCACAGCTGGAGAGGTATCACCAACAATTAGCAACGCAGGACACTTCAGAGTGTTTACAGTTTCCTCATTAAGCCCTATGACGGGCCTCTCGATCTCAAGATCTCGGCGGCTGTTGTAGGAGTTGCAGAACAGTTGAAGGTTGTCCTGGTTCATGTCCTGAGCGATGTGCAGACGGTATGTCTGAATGATCTCCTGGTTTTCTGTCAGCTCATCTGTGCTGAAATGATGCCCCATTATGATGTCCACCAGGTTGCTGGTCCATCCTGACAACTTTGAGGCAGCCCAGTCCATCCATCCTTTTGCACACGGGTCCACATTAATAAGAACCAGTCCCTCTACCAGTGTAGGCTGATTCAGCGCCAGTCTGGTGAGAATGTGGGCTCCAGCACCAACACCAATCCCAATCACACTATTGATCTTTAAGTGGGTCATGACTGAGGGCAGCATCTCAGCTAGCTGATCCATCGTAGGGTACCGATACCCAGTGGGGAAAGGTGCTGCGTTCTCCTGCTGACCTGGAGCATCCACATGAGCCACGGCAAAATACTGTGTGATTTCCTGCATGTCCTCAAAGTTAAAAAGAGTGTTGAAGCATGACTTATGGTTAAGGCCTATGTCATGGTATGTAAGGATCACGGGCCGGTTGCCTTTAGGTATTCCTCTCATAGTGACATGGAGAACACCGTGGGGGGACTCAATGTCATGCTCATGACAGTCGAAATCCTGAAAGTTTCGGGCATTTTTGTCTGTCAGAAGGGGCTTAATCTCGGTCAGCTCCACATCCTGTAACTCATCCATCCTTGCAATGAACAGCTGTCAAATGATCATTCTGTTAGGAGAAAATTAGCAGGAGCAGGGTTTAGACTCAGTATGTGTGTGTGTGTGTGTGTGTGTGTCTGTGTGTGTGTGTGTGTCTGTGTGTGTGTGTGCGCGCGTGTGTGTGTGTGTGTGTGTGTGTGTGCGTGTGTGTGTGTGTTAATGAGTTGCCACTACACCCAGTTATAACAACATAGAAACAAAATAAGAACGTATTATTTATTTCCTGCAATAGTTAGACTGCAGCTTCAAGACAAATTTCCAGAAATATATCACCTGAACATCAAACTTATCATTCGTAAGGCCTTTAAATAAAATAAAAGCACGTGTAAAACAATGCTTTTGTATATCAATAAAACAACAAACTTAATAGTACTCAAAGTGCCTGTCGTTGGGGCCCGTTGGTGCACGTTACACAACTCACCAAGTTGAAGAGTTCAGTAGCTCGTATTTATCTCCTCACACACTGCTTTCTGATCCTCTGCTTCACAAAGTGTCTGTCCCCACGGCCGAGGCGATGTCCTGCAGTCTGTCCTGCAGCCTTTAGAGTTAGAGTTAGATTATCAAATAGGCCACGCCTACCTGATGACGCAATATCTGTTACTACGGTTATGGAAGAATTAGAGTTAGATTATCAAATAGGCCACGCCTACCAGATGACGCAATATCTGTTACGCTGTTCTGAAATCCCTGGAAATAAGTGCATTCCGTTTGCTATAATTGGTGCCCTTATTGGATCGGTGGTTGGATCGAATTATGGAGTGGTGGGCTCTGGGATCATCATTGGGATCATAGTAACAATTACACTGGGTCTATACCTGATTACAGAGTCTTAGTCACTTGGCGCGAACAATCAGTTGTAAATGAAAACAACAACAACAACATTTAACAGAGGGATTTGAGATTTAATTTAAATTTCGGGAGGCTCCATATGAGATGGTGTATAAGTGTAAATATATCAGTATGACAGGTTGTAACTGTAATTACACCTGTATTGATGAGACTTACACACAGTCTGAACTTAACTGTATTGTAGCATTTCACTGCCCTCTAGTGGCCGTCATATACAATATACACATCTCAATAGAACACCTTTATATTATTTTATTATAACTGAAGTTTTATTTGAGAAATGACAAACATTGTATTCACTGCCAAACCCTATAGGGCTCCCAACAGCACCTGTGGAACATGGACATGCTGCTATTGAGTTCCAGGAGCCTGAAAATTTTAAGAGTGAGGCACTAATTCACTGATATCATTGATATTTATGACACAGACTGGCTCTTATATCCTTATACACCAAAAGTGCAATTTAGTTTCATGGAGTCATATCATGCCTTGACCAGCACTAAAAATGAAACCCTTAAACTAGCTCAAGTTGTTTTGCAAAGACACTAAAAAGGAGAGAGTTAAAAATGTTCATTATTACAGTGGAGAGGTTTTTTTCTAATGAAATCAAATGACCGATTTTCATTTCATTTTTTCTGCCAATTCCTGTCAACAAACAAAATATTCTCTCAACATACATGGGGCAAAAAGAATGATGGTGTTCCACTATATAGGGATATGTAATTAAATACTGCACAAAATGTCAACATTATTCCACATTTTAGAGTGCTGTAGAATTCTCAAATTATAGTAAATTCTGACCAGCTGTCACTTAAATGATTGAATCTGCTCAGTGGTTGGAATGATCACCACAAAAGGTTATCATTTCAACCATTTTTGGTAAGTTACAGTACATGATAAACAATAACACGGCCTGCTGATCTGAACAATGACTAAGTCAACTTCATTTTTTTATGGTTAACATTTAGGTAATCGTTAACTTTTTACATGCAAGAGAACATGACAAACTGTATATAAAGTATAAAATGAAACAGATGAAACCCGAGAATATAACTTTAAATCTTTTTTTATAAATTCAAAAAATTATATAAAAATAAAAAACTGTGTTAAATATTGTAAACAGTAATGTGTAAACTTTGGAACAGTTAGCAGCTTTGACATTATAGAGAACTCTATAATTGAGGTAAGAAAAACAAAACAAAACAGATAAACGTACAGATTAAAATGGATGAAATTTCATCATCAAATGACTTCATACAACTTTTTTTATATTAGTGAAAGTGCATGGGTTAAATGCTTACAGCAAGAAGTGTTCTGGAAATCCTTGCTTATTCAACTTAATATATACAACAAAATATTCACTTATACTTATAGCATTAATATACTTTCACATTTCCATTAAAATGTCCTGATGTTTTCATCCTGACTTTTATCCATCCGAATATCAGGACCTGACTGACTCCATGGTTTGTGGTCTGGCTTTGCACTCAGGACCTGGGCTGACAGCAGCGCCATACAGCTGAGAGTTAATGTGAGTGCGGCTACGTGTGCCATCCACAGAGTTCATGCTGGAAGCTGAGTGCGTACGAAAGTGTGCCAAGCGTGTCATACTGGCAGTGGGCATGTAACCCATGCCCTGGACAAAGTACTTGAAGGCCTCAGCAAGTTTACCAGGTTGTACAACTTGGGGTAGGCCACCACAATCTGCCATCTTCAGAAGGGTGGTCTTTGTGGGGTTTAACCTCGAGTTACACTCAACAACGGCCTCCACAGCTGGAGAGGTATCACCAACAATTAGCAACGCAGGACACTTCAGAGTGTTTACAGTTTCCTCATCAAGCCCTATGACGGGCCTCTCGATCTCAAGATCTCGGCGTCTGTTGTAGGAGTTGCAGAACAGTTGAAGGTTGTCCTGGTTCATGTCCTGAGCGATGTGCAGACGGTATGTCTGAATGATCTCCTGGTTTTCTGTCAGCTCATCTGTGCTGAAATGATGCCCCATCACAATGTCCACCAGGTTGCTGGTCCATCCTGACAACTTTGCCCATAAACGCTGATGATGAACTATCTGTAAATGAACTTAAATCAGCAAGCAGCTGCTCTCTGAGATGGTCTGGACTCACACTGTGGTGCTTTTCCTGTGTGAAGGAGATGTGGAGGAATCCACAATCAAAGAACACATTCATAAAGCAGAAAAACTCCTGGAAAAGTGCAGAGCCGAACACTGAGTTATGCGTCTGAGTGACTCTGAAACCCAGGTCCATGGACTGCTTGAAGTGATAGACGACATGGTGGAAGACCAAGCATGCTGGTTATAGCTTCCAGCAACAGGCTTCTGAAGAATTGATGCAGAGCAAAATGTCATGCAAAGAAGATACACAAAAGAAACCAAATAAACAGCAGAGTGAAAAAAAATACAAAAGAAAGATGTGCCTAGGAAGAGACGTGGAAGCCTCCAAGGGTTACATCCTAACATTAGGATTAGAAATTCATAGAAATTCATAACATTAAATTTGATAATGAATTCATGACACTGACTAAAGCAAACTAAGTATTATATTACACTGATGTCTATACTATTTCTTTTTCCACAATGACTACAGATACAGAAAATTCAGAAAGACAAAGAGAGAGAACTGAGGCCAAAAAGAACATAAATCAGGACCAGTTGCAGTGGAATTATCTCAAACCCGTAGTAGTGATCCTAATGTCCTTCATGGGTGCTCTTATAGGCTCAGTGGCAGGAGCCCAGTGTGGAACAATGGGGGCAGCTGTGGGGATTGTCATTGGATTTGTTTCACTACTGATCATTAGTTTGTGTCTGGTCAGTCTAGTACAATATGAAATAATGAAATATATGAAATAAATAGGGATTCTGTCTGTCTGCTTTCAATTGTACACTGCTATTGCTGATGGTGCATTATGTTTTTGCATCATGTGTGAAGTGACTGTGTGTGTTGCAACTGCAGTAGCAAATCAATATTATATTACTGTCACTCATGTTTTCATTATTAAAAAAAAAAACATTTGCAGGTGTAATGTCTAACATTTCATTAGAGATCTAGCAGGGAAATGCAAAATCAATTTGGCAGAAATTTATATAGATATTCATTTGTATGGACTGGTGATAGTTAAAATTTGTACTTTGATGTAAAAAGTGATGTATTTTTTTGTATACCTTTTTGTACCTCAGGCTGCCTACGTCTGCTCACTTATTCAATAGTGTATTGATAACATAAGTAGAGAAATAAGTATTTTAAACAAGACTTCTCTCCAGGGTAATATACATTTCACCCAAATTTTATTGGCTAGTTCAATGATACTTTTTGAACGCGTTTAAATTGACTGCGATATTTTAAAGAAATATTCACCTCAAAGTCAAACTTTGTTTTTTTTTTTGTTGTTGTTGTTGTTTATGTGACTTTAGTACACTTATTTAATGTGGCAAAAGTATTTTGGGACAGGAATAAAGAAAAGATTGAACGGTCTTTGGCACCTCAACTATCTAACTTTCACTATATGTTCATCTCAATTTTGTGATTTGCTTCCAACTGCAAATTGCTTTGTGTATCATATTTAATAAACCAATACAATTTAAATATTTAAATGAACATGTATAGTCACACTATTGTAGCAGTGTTGCATGCAGTAGGTAAGGTAAGTAGTGATTGTTCATTTAAAGTTTACTCAAGTGGAAGAATGTAAGTAATAAACTTACACTTACCGGCACTATGCATTATATTTTGAAAAAGTAGATTATCTTAATATCAAAACCTTAAATTTTCTCTGAACTTAATGATAAATACATGTCTGACCGTTAGAACGAACCAAAAAAAAACTAGAAAATCGCATTCATGACAATTTATGGTGATTTTATTTCTTTGCCTACATTGAAGCTGATGCATTAAGAGGAGGGGGTTCCCTGTACCAAGATGGCGGCTCTATTGACGCATTCGTTCCAATGTACTGCCATATACAAGGCGACATCTAGTGTATATAATATCTATGATTCCTTTACTACTACACGGTTGGCGCGAGTACGTTTAGGGGTGGTGTGTGCGCGAGACAGAATGGGTGGAAGGTAGAAGGTGTGTTTATAGGTTAGCTTGTAGGCTAACGACGACAAATTAACGACTTATTTAAAAATAAGTACATGGGGCTTAAAGTCTGACTTTCTGATTAGCAAGATATTGCGTTTAACACGTCCTGTTTTACATCGACGTGCTAAAATAGTCTTTGACAATAAAGTTGAATCTAATCTAATCTAGAATAGTCTTTGTACCTCGAGCACAACACAGTCTGTCAGAAGGGAGCACATTACTGCCATCAGAGTTTAAGAAAGGTTGGTCAGCAGCACAGCTTTTAAATATAAATTCAAAGTTGCTGTTTAGCTAATTTCTTGCCTACAAGAGTACATCATAGATGTATGTGCACTATAGCGTGAAATCGGTATTTACAGATAAGGGAAGACACAAAGAGCCATTTCTGAGGCAAAATTCCACTTTTCAAAATCACTGAAATTTATGAGAAAAAGTGAGTCACTTTTTTTTTTTTTTTTTTTTTTTTTAAATGTGTACAGTACACTGGTTATACAAAATGTCACTAACTGCATAAAAAAAGATTGTATTAGAATTTGGATAAATTTCAGTAAAATTTAATTTAAAATGATTTAACATATAATAAACTAAATCATTGATTCTACTTGATGTAAATAGCTGTCAGCTGAATTAGCAGTGTCCACAATTTTTGGCACCCTTGATAGAGATGGATTCAAGACTTGTTTAACTTAATTGCACATGGAAAAATATGAAGGCGTTTTAACCATTCATCAAAGTATATTATTCAAAAATAAATTTACTCATTAAACATATTTTACAAAATTATGTTGGAGGGTTACTTGGGCCTCCACTTTCATTTATTACCTTGTGCAACATAATGGGAGATTCTTCTCCTATAATACTTAATGAGATAAGAGAGTACAACACCCGCGGTATGTAACCCTTGCATCAACCGAGCACTATGTATAATGGTAACTGTTATTAATTGTGGAACATTCCAGTTTATGCTGCTGAATAATCAATTAATAAAGCAATTGCTTAAGAAAAAGGGTTTTGAGCAGTCAAAACTCTGCAGGCATTCTAATGCTCCAGCATAATGAATCATATGCTTATTACCATCTCAATTTGGACTTGGATCTCTGTTATTTGCTCAATATGCCTGAAGGTGCATTTGGTGAGTTTAACTGTAATTACAATATTGGTGTGTATCTGAATAACAATAGTTTAATCTTTCATGGTTTGAGCGTGTTAACCTGGTCTGCAGGTTTGGTCGTGAACTGGTGGTGAGCGATCTCTACAGATTGCCGGAGGTCGTGGCTGTGCGTGAACAAGGCGGCGGACGTATGGTGTGTCTTCTACCCAGCAGCCTAGCCAGACATAGTCCATTAGGTTCCTCGCAGTCCCATGATGGCTCTTCCACCAGTGGCAGTCCTGTGGTGTTTGAGGAGCTTGAGTATCATGAACCTGTCTGCAAGCGTCATTACACACAACAAGATTTCAGGTATGACCGTAAGCACAGGACTGTAACAATGTGAATTAAAATGAATGGCATGTTTTCAGATAATCAGTGCTACCATTCACTTGTCTTATGTTTATGTATTTTTTGTGTAGTGAGGCAGATTATGACCCTGACACGTACAAGATTCCATTTGTTGTGGTGTCTCTGAAAGCCTTTTCTGCTCACGTGCACAGTCTTCTGCAGTCACACGAGGGTACCATCCCCTTGCTCAGGTAACACATCTGCCCTCATTTACATGCTAGCAACAGGTGCTAAGTTGAGTCTTTATTATTGCACGAAAAATAGAAATCATTTTGTTTGTATGTGAATAACATGGCTAATATTTTAATCAGCTTTCTAGAATGTTATGCATCAGAGTTCAGCCCATTAACAGTGGCTGAAGAAGGGAAGCTGGAGGGAAGCGTTCCCCTGGAACACCTCATTACATGTATCCCAGGCATCACCATTGTAACTGCACAGAACGGCTTCAAGGTCATCAAATGGATCCACAACAAACCCCCACCACCTAATGCAGGTATACATGTACAGTATGCATGAGTGAGTGAGTAAACAACATGAGCGAAGCATCTGTCTGAAATTTATTACATTACAATTGATTCAGAATGTTAACTGCAGTCTCTTTGGCCTTTCAGGTAATTGTTCTTTGATGTTCTAAATAGACATTCAGTGACATTTTTGTTGTTACTGATTGTGCCTTATTAGAATGATGGAGTTGGGTGCACGTGTTAGATCGCAGTAGGCTAATGCTGTAATTATTTTAGCTGAAAATCTGTAATCGTATGTACATGATTCAAGCGTGTGAACGTCACCCTCCTCTCCCAGAGCCTTCGACTAGCCACTTACCATGCATGCAGCCTGTGTGTCCGTCTACAGCTAGGTTTACAAATGAAACCATCTGCCAAATAATGCTTTTTCCCCCTCAGTCATGCAAATTGGGGTCATACATTGTGAATAAAGTTTTTCATGTGTTTTCTGGACGAACATATGGCAGATCAAAATATCCATCAGCCTGCTTGCTAGTTGAAATTTGCAAAATGTTGAATCCATCTCAACTTATTTTGCCACACTTGCTGTTGCATAATCTTTTACCCTTTTGAAAATAAATGGGGAGAAAATATTGGATAGTTAATTCTTGTTCAGTGAGCATGAAAGGCAACCTTGAATGTTAGTGAATACATTTGAATATCAAAAAAAACCCTCCCCCATTCCACACACATCACAATCTATAAATCATTTCAAGCCAAATTCTATAAACTGTGTGAAAACCTTTCCAGTACTCTGCTGAACAAGAACAGTTTATTAACTGTAGTCTAGTTTTTAAGCCTATGTTTTTGTGTCATTCTCCTAGAAGTGTAGCATATCAATTAGGTTTTAGCTGTTTGGGAGAATCTCCTCCTGGTTGTAACATAAAACAAGCTTTGGTCGGCTGCGTAAGGTGCGCTGACATTTTGTAAAGCTTGTGTTTGGCCAATTAGCTGTAGTTATGGTTTTATTTTGATTTTTACTGCTCCACAGAAAAGTACAGCAACCTGTAAACAGATATCCTAAGAACACAACAATTCTCCCAAAAGTAATAAAATAAAACATGTGTAGTGACCATTTGTTCTGAATTTCCCTTTCTACAGACCCATGGCTACAGCGCTGTAAGAGCCCAGTAGGAAATCCCCAGCTGATCCAGTTCAGTCGAGAAATCATAGACCTGATGAAAAACCAGCCGTGCTGCCTGATGCCCATCACTAAATTCATCCCTGCCTACCATCATCACTTTGCTAAACAGTGCAGAGTCTCTGATTATGGCTTCTCCAAACTGCTAGAGCTGCTGGAGGCTGTACCACACGTACTACAGGTTGCAGTACTAAGGAATTCCTGAAGCAAGTGCTACACAGTAGTCTATATATACTCATGTTTGCCTGGACCATAAGTGTTGTCTTTTCCACTGCAGATTCTGGGCCTGGGCTCTAAGCGGTTGCTGACCCTCACACACAGGGCACAGGTGAAGCGTTTCACACAAGATCTGCTCAAACTGCTCAAGTTTCAGGCAAGCAAGCAGGTCATCATCAGAGACTTCATGCAGGGTAAAGAATAGTGCATAGAACTGACCAATGGTAGATTGGTCAGTTCTATGCACTATTCTTTACTCTCTTTTCTGTTTAGTGATACTGTAATTAGTGTACACACCCAAATACACGAGATGTAGCTTATAACACCTGCTGTGAAAATGCTGGTCTGATTAGTCAGTTTTATCATTTGTTCCCTTGTATTCTTAGTTAGAATAATAACAGACACATTATGTTAATAATCGTATGATAATATGCAGTGACCACATGAGTATAATTTTAAACTTTATTAAAAATGTCATGGGTGGGTCATTGTCTCAGGTGTGATGATGCATCAGTATTCATGGGTGTTGTATGACTTAATACAGACTTTCTCGAACAAAAAGTTCCATACAAATGTTAATCGGTCTGATGGTTTTCACAACAATATTGTAACAAAGGCTCAAATCTACATAATCTAGGGTGCAAAAGTCTGCGAAATGGTTTGAGACCCAACATCTCAAAAATTTGGACCCATCTCCAGGGTTTTAGTGTCTTAAATGTGTTACAACAGTTAAGCTAAAAGCTTATTCATAAGACTTGTATGCACACCAGTTCTTTTCAAATATTTTTCAATATTATAAAAGTTAGATCACCTCACTTTTAATACTACAAACCTTTTTAAAATAAATTAGGTGACCATGAGATGTGTGCATCAGACTATTGTGCAATATCTGAACTGTTTTCCACGTTTTGCTCCTTAGAGCGGACCACAGAGGAGATGGAACGCACCAGACAGTTTGGGAAGGAGGTGGTGGATCTGTTGTGTCACCAACCGCACTTTCGCATGCCTTTCAGCAAGTTCATCCCCACTTATCACCACCACTTTGGCCGCCAGTGCAAGCTCACCTATTATGGGTTCTCTAAGCTCATGGAGCTGTTTGAAGCCATTCCTAATGTCCTTCAGGCGAGTGCCATCTCTTAGCCATCTCTTTGATGGATTGTTATTCCATGTCACTGCCCTGCCTTCGTTCATGACTTTAAAGTGTTTCATCCTGCACTCCCTTAGCATGATGATGTTTGTATATTTCTTTTCTGTTGTCTTGTTTAGCGGGTTTCTTTGGGCCGAAGACTTATCCTGCATCTGTTTATGCAGTCTGGGTTATCCCAGGACAAAAATAACTAGACTGAACACCTAACACGCTGCCGTTAGGCTCTGTATTTGCATAGAGAGAGCCACGTTTTGGGAGAATCTCCCTGAAAAACCTCCCTGTTTTAGTTTAGCGGTCCTGTTGTTGGTTTAATGCAGTCTAGTCCAGTTTACAGCTCATGTTCCTGATTTCCCGACTCGCCGTTGGGCTCATTAAGCCCTATGACCACAATCTGCCATTTTCAGAAGGGTGGTCTTTGTGGGGTTTAACCTCGAGTTTTGCTGGTCCATCCTGACAACTTTGAGGCAGTGTAGGCCAGTGTAGGCTGATTCAGCGCCAGTCTGGTGAGAATGTGGGCTCCAGCACCAACACCAATCCCAATCACACTATTGATCTTTAAGTGGGTCATGACTGAGGGCAGCATCTCAGCTAGCTGATCCATCGTAGGGTACTGATACCCAGTGGGGAAAGGTGCTGCGTTCTCCTGCTGACCTGGAGCATCCACATGAGCCACGGCAAAATACTGTGTGATTTCCTGCATGTCCTCAAAGTTAAAAAGAGTGTTGAAGCATGACTTATGGTTAAGGCCTATGTCATGGTATGTAAGGATCACGGGCCGGTTGCCTTTAGGTGTTCCTCTCATAGTGACATGGAGAACACCGTGGGGGGACTCAATGTCATGCTCATGACAGTCGAAATCCTGAAAGTTTCGGGCATTTTTGTCTGTCAGAAGGGGCTTAATCTCCGTCGGCTCCACATCCTGTAACTCATCCATCCTTGCAATGAACAGCTGTCAAATGATCATTCTGTTAGGAAAAAAATAGCAGGAGCAGGGTTTAGACTCAGGCATGTGAGTGTGAACGCTGGCTGTGAGCTCTGCACATCTCCACTCAACAGCCTGATTGATGTCCATATTAATGTCTCATATTAAGATCTCCCTGTACTCAAGTAGACTTACAACACAACCAGGAAATAGTATTTGAGGTGGCTAACAAAGAAACTCGGTTAATATTCAGTAGCGCTGTGCCTCCATTGGTGATTTGTACATTTACTGGTAGTGAGCAGTGCGTAATGTATATCACCAGGACATGAAAATACAGTAACAGTAAAATGTCCTAAACTTGGTGTGTGTGTGTTAATGAGTTGCCACTACACCCAGTTATAACAACATAGAAACAAAATAAGAATGTATTATTTATTTCCTGCAATAGTTAGACTGCAGCTTCAAGACAAATTTCCAGAAATATATCACCTGAACCTCAAACTTATCATTCGTAAGGCCTTTAAATAAAATAAAAGGACGTGTAAAACAATGCTTTTGTATATCAATAAAACAACAAACTTAATAGTACTCAAAGTGCCTGTCGTTGGGGCCTGTTGGTGCACGTTACACAACTCACCAAGTTGAAGAGTTCAGTAGCTCTTATTTAGCTCCTCACACACTACTTCCCGATCCTCTGCTTCACCAAGGATGAAACCTATTGTAATCCCCTAGACATGTTTCCTGAGACACAGCACAATGTTTTGAATTTAAAAGAAACTCGGTTTTGAATTTAAAAGAAACTTCTGAGCTGGAAATGCTTCTATCCAAGTCAAGAGTCATTATCCATCCATCCAGGAGACGTTTATCCATCCGAATATCAGGACCTGACTGACTCCATGGTTTGTGGTCTGGCTTTGCACTCAGGACCTGGGCTGGCAGCAGTGCCCTCTGGATGGGAGTTAATGTGAGTGCGGCTACGTGTGCCTTCCACAGAGTTCATGCTGGAAGCTGAGTGGGTACGAGAGCGTGCCAAGCGTGTCATACTGGCAGTGGGCATGTAACCCATGCCCTGGACAAAGTACTTGAAGGCCTCAGCAAGTTTACCAGGTTGTACAACTTGGGGTAGGCCACCACAATCTGCCATCTTCAGAAGGGTGGTCTTTGTGGGGTTTAACCTCGAGTTACACTCAACAATGGCCTCCACAGTTTCCTCATTAAGCTCTATGATGGGCCTCTCAATCTCAAGATCTCGGTGGCTGTTGTAGGAGTTGCAGAACAGTTGAAGGTTGTCCTGGTTCATGTCCTGGGCGATGTGCAGACGGTATGTCTGAATGATCTCCTGTTTTTTTTGCTGAAATGATGCCCCATCATAATGTCCACCAGAAAAGCTGGTCCATCCTGACAACTGCCCAGTCCACCCATCCTTTTGCACACAGGTCCACATTAATAAGAACCAGTCCCTCTACCAGTGTAGGCTGATTCAGCGCCAGTCTGGTGAGAATGTGGGCTCCAGCACCAACACCAATCCCAATCACACTATTGATCTTTAAGTGGGTCATGACTGAGGGCAGCATCTCAGCTAGCTGATCCATCGTAGGGTACTGATACCCAGTGGGGAAAGGTGCTGCGTTCTCCTGCTGACCTGGAGCATCCACATGAGCCACAGCAAAATATTGTGTGATTTCCTGCATGTCCTCAAAGTTAAAAAGAGTGTTGAAGCATGACTTATGGTTAAGGCCTATGTCATGGTATGTAAGGATCACGGGCCGGTTGCCTTTAGGTGTTCCTCTCATAGTGACATGGAGAACACCGTGGGGGGACTCAATGTCATGCTCCTGACAGTCGAAATCCTGAAAGTTTCGAACATTTTTGTCTGTCAGAAGGGGCTTAATCTCCGTCGGCTCCACATCCTGTAACTCATCCATCCTTGCAATGAACAGCTGTCAAAAGATTGTTTTGTTAGGAGAAAAATAGCAGGAGCAGTGTTTAGACTCAGGCATGTGAGTGTGAACGCTGGCTGTGAGCTCTGTACATCTCCACTCAACAGCCTGATTGAGGTATTAATGTCTCATATTAAGATCTCCCTGTACTCAAGTAGACTTACAACACAACCAGGAAATAGTATTTGAGGTGGCTAACAAAGAAACTCGGTTAATATTCAGTAGCGCTGTGCCTCCACTGGTGATTTGTACATTTACTGGTAGTGAGCAGTGCGTAATGTATATCACCAGGACATGAAAATACAGTAACAGTAAAATGTCCTAAACTTGGTGTGTGTGTGTGTTAATGAGTTGCCACTACACCCAGTTATAACAACATAGAAACAAAATAAGAACGTATTATTTATTTCCTGCAATAGTTAGACTGCAGCTTCAAGACAAATTTCCAGAAATATATCACCTGAACATCAAACTTATCATTCGTAAGGCCTTTAAATAAAATAAAAGCACGTGTAAAACAGTGCTTTTGTATATCAATAAAACAACAAACTTAATAGTACTCAAAGTGCCTGTCGTTGGGGCCCGTTGGTGCACGTTACACAACTCACCAAGTTGAAGAGTTCAGTAGCTCTTATTTAGCTCCTCACACACTACTTTCTGATCCTCTGCTTCACAAAGTGTCTGTCCCCACGGCCGAGGCGATGTCCTGTAGTCTGTCCTGCAGCCAGAAGCTCCAGCTCACCAAATGTGGCTCACAATCCGTGTTCAGCGTGTTAAGACGACCACAACGTAAAGTAAAAAAATAAGGGAGCATACCTGCGAAGGACAAAACAGTCATACAGGTAGATTTATTTTAGAAAACAAATAAATAACCAAAATCTACAGTTATGGTTAGGGTTAGAGTTAGAGTTAGATTATCAAATAGGCCAAGCTTACCTGATGACGCAATATCTGTTACGCTGTTCTGAAATCCCTGGAAACAAGTGCATCCCGTAGCTAAGCATCGTTAGCATTCACTGCAATGTACGCCAGCGAGACCACGATGTTCGCGACCGGCTCCACTCAGTTTAGAGAGTGAAGGAAAATGGGCTCCACGGGACCAACTGATCCCAAACAGTTAGAACTCCTTTTCGTTATCAGAAAACAATTTCTTTTCTTTATTTCCCTCCAGCTCGCCCCTTGTGCACACTTCTTTACGTCTCTCACTCTTCGCGGTAGTGATGGACGGTTCATGAACGAATCGTTCTTATGAACCGGTTCTTTTTAGTGAACTGGATGAACGAGGACTTCAGGGGCGATTTTGGCAAACGTTTATTTAATAACAAATTAAACATATTGGGATATTAAACATTTATATATATAAAAAATACAACATACAACTGTTCACTCAATATATGTCAGTTAATTTTTCTATTGACTATTGTGCAGGTTAGTCTTTATTTTTATATGCCGGTTTTTGTAAGTTGATGATTAGTTTATTAACTTTATATCTTTAAGACATGTAAAACATCCACGTTTGCACATCAATGTCTGTACTGGGTGTTTTAGTTGCAAAACTTAAATGTAAGAAATGTTTTCAACTAAAGTTCTGATTACAAAGAACCTTTAAAATGTGTTAAATTGATTGTATTAATATCTGCCGGCAGCAGTGGTATGAAGAAATTTACATCATTACGTCATTGTGAATGACGTCATTACGTCAGGATGTAAAAGAACTGGATTTTTAAACTGGTTCATTAAAACGAACTGTCCGAAAGAACCGGTTTGCGGAAAAGAACCGAACCTCCCATCACTATGGTAAATCATGTGATCTTTGAAGGCGTATACTTATTTTATTTTATTTATTTATTTTTTAACAACTTACCAGGAAAAACAATAAAAACTCCTCATGGTCCTAGAGACTGTCAGTTGATGTTTTATCACACCATGTTGTACTAATGTAACGGTTACCTTAGTTCACAATATTGTGCTCACCTGTCCAGACCAGCAGACTGGATTAGAAAACTTCATAATCCGTATGATTTATTGTGTAGTATATAAATTGTCTATCCAAACATTTTCACACCACAGTGAATTTAATGGGTCATAAGGTAATATATTTCCTATTTAATGGTTCTACAACTGAGGCCAAAAAGTTGATGCTAAAGATATTCAACTCCAACCATGTATAAACCTGCAGGTATATAACTGAAAAGTAATAATGCAGCAACTAAACCGGAAATGTTCATTAAAATACAAGGATGTTATCTAGATACTTTATTACTGACCAAATAACATGTGAAATACTACTTCTGCTAAAGTTTTTACATATATGAGAACCATGTATATCAGTAATAGAATATTGTTTTAAACACACACATGCACAGAAGATCACATGATGCAAAGACAATATGTTCAATCTTGAGTACCAAAATTTCTTACACCTGCCATGTACGTTCTGTCTCATGTCACAGATGGTGGAAGAACATAAAAAGAAAGGTCCTACAAGGTGTCTGTTGCATAGATAAATGGCACCATGTTGTTGTAGTGTAAAGGTTACCCAGTAATAGTAATTAGTATACATAGTGATTGCTAATCTGTCCAAATATGTGGACTGGATTAGAAATCATCATAATCTGCATTAGATATTGTGTACAACTATATATCTTGTCCATTAATACACTAAACACACATATTCATAGGATTATATCATTATATTTCTTTCTTTCTTTTAAACCTATCTGTAACACAGTCCTGTTTTTGGTTAGGTGTTTCTAATCTAATGTAATTGTTTCTTCAACTGACATCTAAAGGTCTGTATCATTAATATAAAGATATTTTTGGCACATTGGTGTGTTTGGCACTTTTTTAATTTATTCAGATTTATTAATGACCAATTTGTTTCTAATGACATCATATACTACATCCTCAAATGATTTTTTTTAAACATATAGTAAACTTGTTTGACAGTAATAGAATATTGATTTGCTGTTTAAGTAGTAACGCACACCCACACGCTAAAATGTCACTTCACACAATGCAAAGACTATTTTCAATCATACTCTATCAGTGTACAATTTACAGAATTTTCTGTTTTGAAACACCTTTGAGAAAAAAACACTGTAGTAAAACCAATACAATAGAAATTGTAATCTTCACTTTGAACAAAAACTGGAATAAGACATGAATATCTATATAAGAGCAAAACATTCATACTAGATAGTGTTTTTTATATGCAATTATACCTGATTTTTTCTTGGTTGATATTTATGACACAGACTGGCTCTTATATCCTTATACAACAAAAGTGTCATTTAGTTCCATGGAGTCATATCATGCCTTGACCAGCACTAAAAATGAAACCCTTAAACTAGCTCAAGTTGTTTTGCAAAGACACAAAAAAGGAGAGAGTTAAAAATGTGTTCATTATTACAGTGGAGAGGTTTTATTCTAATGAAATCAAATGACCGAATTTCATTTCATTTTTTCTGCCAATTCCTGTCAATAAACCAAATATTCTCTCAACATACATGGGGCAAAAAGAATGAAGGTGTTCCACTATATAAGGATATGTAATTAAATACTGCACAAAATGTCAACATTATTCCACATTTTAGAGTGCTGTAGAATTCTCAAATTATAGTACATTCTGACCAGCTGTCACTTAAATGATTGAATCTGCTCAGTGGTTGGAATGATCACCACAAAAGGTTATCATTTCAACCAGTTTTGGTAAGTTACAGTACATGATAAACAATAACACGACCTGCTGATCTGAACAATGACTAAGTCAACTTCATTTTTTTATGGTTAACATTTAGGTAATCGTTAACTTTTTACATGCAAGAGAACATGACAAACTGTATATAAAGTATAAAATGAAACACGAAACCCGGGAATAAAACTTTAAATCTTTTTTTATAAATTCAAAAAATTATATAAAAATAAAAAACTGTGAGAACTCTATAATTGAGGTAAGAAAAACAAAACAAAACGTGATTAAAAATGGATGAAATGTCATCATCAACTTTTTTTAGATTAGTGAAAGTGCATGGGTTAAATGCTTACTGCAAGAAGTGTTCTGGAAATCCTTGCTTATTCAACTTAATATATACAACAAAATATTCACTTATACTTATAGCATTAATATACTTTCACATTTCCATTAAAATGTCCTGATGTTTTCATCCTAACTTTTATTCATCCGAATATCAGGACCTGACTGACTCCATGGTTTGTGGTCTGGCTTTGCACTCAGGACCTGGGCTGACAGCAGCGCCCTACGGCTGAGAGTTAATGTGAGTGCGGCTACGTGTGCCATCCACAGAGTTCATGCTGGAAGCTGAGTGCGTACGAAAGCGTGCCAAGCGCGTCATACTGGCAGTGGGCATGTAACCCATGCCCTGGACAAAGTACTTAAAGGCCTCAGCAAGTTTACCAGGTTGTACAACTTGGGGTAGGCCACCACAATCTGCCATCTTCAGAAGGGTGGTCTTTGTGGGGTTTAACCTCGAGTTACACTCAACAACGTCCTCCACAGCTGGAGAGGTATCACCAACAATTAGCAACGCAGGACACTTCAGAGTGTTTACAGTTTCCTCATTAATCCCTATGACAGGCCTCTCGATCTCAAGATCTCGGCGGCTGTTGTAGTATAATGTGTGTGTATATGTATATATAATGTGTGTGTATATGTATATATGTGTGTATATGTATGTTCCCCAATTCCCAGGTTCACCAAGCTGACACGGCTGGGCCTCTGAGCAAGGCCCTTAACCCTCAATTGCTCAGTTGTATTAAAATGAGATAAAAATGTAAGTCGCTCTGGATAAGGGCGTCTGCTAAATGCTGTAAATGTAAGAGAAGGTGTGAAAGTGTTTTGATAGACAATTTATATAGTACACAATACATCAAACAGATTATGTAGTTTTCTAATCCATCCTGCTTGTCTGGGCGGGTGAGCAAAATAGTGTGAACTAAGGTAACCTTTACACTAGTACAACATGGTATGATAAAACGTCATCATTGTATGTAATCGACAGTCTCTAGGACCTTGAGGAGTTTTTATTCCTCTATACGCTCTCAAACTAAGAGCACCTGCTTTTCCACCATGTGCTGGATGAATCTGTACCTGGAAATAACCGAAACTTGACAAATTGTAATAAAAATATTCTATTTTAAGAAGATATATTTAATTATTTTTTAATTTAAAAACCATCCAAAAAATGTTTTACAGTTATATGTTTTTAGTTTCATTTTTCATTTCAGTTTTTAGCAGCATTTCCTGTTACAGCCAGTACTAGAAGTTCGTAGTTTCGATGTGTTTACTGTTAATCTATATAAAGGTTTCATGTCACCTGTAAGTGTATATGATATAATGAACAAAAGAGTCTGTTTGGATGTTTTACTAAGAGTTAAAGCACAATGTGAATAAGTAGCAATCCATAACAAATGGCAACAAGGACTCCATTCTGTATTGTAGCTATATGACTCCAAATAAATAGCATCATCACTTTGCTAATTTTCTGCATAATATTCTCTTTAGATGACCAGTGAGTTTTGGAGGACAGTCTCCTTTATGCAGGTTTGTGGTTGTACTTCATTATTTTCATTGTTTACTAATGCAATTATAATGGAAGTTTTAGGTATATTTTTTATAAGAAAACTTCAATTGATAGATATCAAAACTTTGTACTGGGTGTGTTTTCAAAACACTTTAGTCTTCATGATTCAGTTCATTTAGGTATGTTCTCTAACATTTGGTGACCTTTTAGGAAGAGGTGTATTTTTGTATTGAGATTTCACACACGCTTCAGTATTATGGGCTATTGGTTATGACATAAGATCTCAGTTAAGTCTAATTCAGCTCTAATAATCACTACAATAAATAGAACAGATCAACAGGGTGAACTGTTTTAATATGAACTAATTTGTATGTGTTGAAAATCTTTGTAATTGTCCCAGTTATATTTGGGTTATCCTTTTGTGAAAAAAGGTATGAGGACAAAATAAAAATGATAAAACAAGGATATCCAGAACAGACTTAGTATGTATACAAACCAAACCAAGGAAGAACATTCGCTTAGACGGAGAAGTGGAAGTATCGACGGAATGCGACCATCTTGTAAGTATTCATCTGTCCATTTAAGAAGGTTATATTATAGCAGATTACATCTATGCACAATCACTGTATTTCCCTGATCTAGATCACATAATTTTCTTGTCTGTTTACATTTTTTTTGCAGTCACTGTAGATGAAAACCAGGAAGCCGATATTGGTACCATCAGGAAGAAGAATCAGGATGAGCTTCTGGCACCTGCAAAATATTACTTCAAACCTGTAGGTCTGCTATTGTTGGCTATGATTGGTGCCCTTATTGGATCGATGGTTGGATCGAGTTATGGAGTGGTGGGCTCTGGATCTGGGATCGTCATTGGGATCATAGTAACAATTCCACTGGGTCTTTGCTTGATTACAGCTGCAAGCCTCACACGCCAGAGTTCTGAACAGACTAATTAGACCCTAAAACTGTGAGCTACACAATAGCTTGCAAATATTTATACCATTGGGACAAAATGAAAAAAATATACCACAAAAAATATTACATCAGTGTTGCATCACTGAGAAGTGACCCAACATGAAGGATGGTACTTGTTGTTGCTGTAGCTGAGCTGGTCAAACTAGTAGATCATCTTTTCTAGCTTATGAGTTTTTTTTAATTAATACTACATTGATGCAAGACCATTTCAATAAAATAGCAGCAAGGTGATTTAAAAATCTCAAAATAAGTTTGTTGAGTAATACCAAAGCTAGAAAATAACATAGCAGTTTTGATTCTGATGATGGTCTACCAGTTTCACCAGCGTGGTCTGTGATGGTTGGTGTAATTGATTAGACTGAACTGGGTTTTTTTCAGTGCAACTGATAAACAAATAATTTAAACCAAAAACAACAACAACAACAACAAAGCATAAAAGATTTACAGCTTCATAAATTAAGTTTAAATGTTTCCTGTTTACATGTTTGATGAAATAACAAATTCTTTATTAGGCACTGATGAGAAGCTGCACTGACTGAAGCTAATACTTTTGATGTGTTTAATATTCATCTGCATAAAGGTTTCTTGTTACCTGTAGGTACATATTATGTAACAACATTTATTTGTGTATTAATGTGAACAATAGTAACTAGATTTGTAAAGTTCATCACGGCAAACTTTGAGGTTGGCTGGATGATGCAAATATTCGCAAAGGCTGTTTTTTTTTTTGGAGGTGAGCGGACATAAGGGTCTGTGTTACTTTTTTTAGGCAAGATGTAAATAATAAAATAATGTAAGTAATATTATTTCAATTATCTGACCTGAAAGAGTTATTTTTTTTATTAAAAAATGCACAAGTAATAAATGTTTTGAGTTTTACTAAATTTAGTTTCTAGTATGAGTTTAAGTGCCACATTTCCTCATTAGTTAATGCAGGATGTTGATAGTTTTGTGTTTACTATTATCTATATAATAATATAATAATATTCTTTGTGTATTAATGTGAACAACAGTGTCTGTTTGTGTGTTTTACTAAGAGTTAAAGCGCAATGCATATAAGTAGCAATCCATAAAAAATGGTAGCAAAGGACTCAATTTTAGCTCTACGACTCCAAATAAGTAGCATCGTCATGTTGCTAATTTTCTGCATAATATTCTCTTTATGTTTTGAATCTGATGTATGCAGCTACCAGAAGCCAGTGGAGGGATCACAGCAGCGGGTTGGTATGCAAAAACTTAGTTAGGTTGGAAACAAGTTGCACAGCTGCATTTTAGATAATTTGCAGAGAAGAAATTGCTGTCATAGGCAGACCTGTCAGCAGTGAGTTGCAGTAGTCCAGTCTTGAGATGACAAGAGACTGAATAAGTACCCGAGCAGCCTGTGTGGACAAAAATGGCCGAATCCTTTTACAACATTATAAGGATTCGGTCATTTTTGTCCACACAGGCAAAAGGACAAGGAAGAAAAGGACAGTTGAGTGTCCATAGTTACCCCAAGGTTGTGAGCTGTGACTGAAGGGGAGATCAGATTGAAATGCAGGGATATTGCAAGATCATGACCTGGTGATGAGTCAACTGGGATGATCAGCAGTTCAGTTTTGCAGATGAGCTTCAACTGATGAGCCATCATCCATGGTGACATGCTGAGATCCCATACATCCACTGTAAACTCTTTGCAGACCATGGCTTAAGCAGTAAGATGAAACCAAGAGGATGGCTAAGAAGATTCTACAGAAACAGCTGATCTTTAATGTGGTTTATCAAAATCACTAACTGATGACAGCTCTAAGAGATTTATGTTTGAAAATGAGTTGTATATCACAATAACCTTTAGTTAATTTATTATTATTTTTTAGACCATTTGATAATTAAACAAGATAAGCATTTTATTTTGAGCTATTTGATTTCTAAAAGTAATTCGACTGTAAATAATCTTTAGCACTTCTTAATATATGTCTATTTGACACTAAATGCTATGTTTGTATTTAAATTTTATATTATTTTGCACATTTTACTTTTCTTGTTCTTGAAAAACTAATCTGCTGAATGCTTTCCTTTTATTGATTGATTACCGCATCACTTACATAAAGTGGAAGACAGGACAGTCGGTAATATTCAAAAAAGATGCAAGAAAGGCAAATTTTCTTTCTAAGTAAATAACGTTTAAATATTTTAGATTTTCATATAAGGAGCATTACTTCAATGCAGCTGTAGCTGAGCTGGTCAACCTAGTAGGTCGTCTTTTCCTGATTATGACTTTTTTAATTAATACTACATTGTATGGGGGGTTTCCTCCGGGTACTCCGGTTTCCTCCCCCGGTCCAAAGACATGCATGGTAGGTTGATTGGCATCTCTGGAAAAATTGTCCGTAGTGTGTGATTGTGTGAGTGAATGAGAGTGTGTGTGTGCCCTGCGATGGGTTGGCACTCCGTTCAGGGTGTATCCTGCCTTGATGCCCGATGACGCCTGGGATAGGCACAGGCTCCCCGTGACCTGAGGTAGTTCGGATAAAGCGGTAGAAAATGAGATGAGAGAGAGAGAGAAGCAAGGCAATTTAAAAATCTCACACATTTACTGATCAGTTTGTTGAGTAATAATGAAGCTAGAAAATAACATAGCAGTTCTGATTCTGAAGATGGTCTACCAGTTTCTCTGAATTTGTACAGAGAAATAGCTTAAACTCAACAATAGATCATTTCAATCTAAGTAATGTCTTCTCTCTTTAATAATTTGACCCAATAGTTATTTTTTAATAAAAAAAAAACAAGCATAAACGATTTACAGCAACAAATTATTTGTTAGGCACTGATGAGAAGCTGCACTGATTTGAAGCTAATACTTTTGATGTGTTTACTATTAATCTGCATAAAGGTTTCTTAGGTTACCTGTAGGTACATGGCAGGTGTAAGAAATTTTGGTACTCAAGATTGAACAAATTGTCTTTGCATCATGTATGGAGTGACCTTTTGTGCATGTGTGTGTTTAAAACAATATTCTATTACTGTTATACATGGCACTCATATATGTAAAAATTTAGCAGAAGTAGCATTTCACATGTTATTTGGGTTTTAATAAAGTATATAGATATTATTCTTGTATGCTAATGACATCGATTTAAGATTAAAATATCTTTTAGAAATACTGTACATTTAATTTTTTAAGCTGTTGATTGTTGTTTTTTTTTAATTTGACACTCCTCATATTTCCTCATATTGTTCAAATGAAGTGTTAAGTGAAAGTCCCAGAACATTCAGATTCATTTCATTGCCATCAGATCACCATGACAAGCACATTCTTGCCTGCTTGCACATTTCTTATTATCTTCTGTGTATAGAGATTTCATCAGTAATGTGTTTCACTTCATGATATTCAAATGTTCCTCATAACATGTATATAATAAAGTGACATATGAAGCAACATTCATTAGTCATTTGTTAATTATTTAATTAGAGCTGTTCCAGTGAATGAAAATCAATTAAAACTTATTTTCAGAAAATTTCCTGTTTAGTTTCTGCATCATTAGTTTTGAGTTATGAAAAAGGATAATAAATAGTTAATGACATTTCTTAGCAGTGTAAAAATGCAGGTGTAGAGTCGAATATCTTTAGCATCGAAGTTTTGGCCTCAGTTGTAGAAACAATAACATATTAGACTGAGTGTATTAATAAAAACCTGCTGATGTTAAAGGAAATTAATTACCGTATGACCCATTAACTTCACTGTGGTATTGATCAGTTCTAAGAGAAGGTGTGAAAGTGTTTTGATAGACATAGAAGTACACAATACATCATACAGATTATGAAGTTTTCTAATCCAGTCTGCTGGTCTGGACAGGTGAGCAAGGTAACCTTTACACTAGTACAACATGGTGTGATAAAATGTCATCATTGTATGTAAAAGACACTCACTAGGACCATGAGGAGTTTTTATTGTTCTTCCTGGTAAGTTGTTAAAAAAAAAAGTATACGCCCTCAAAGCTCACCTGATTTACCTGAGCAGAAGCCGTACTGTATGAATTTGTACCAGGCAACAACCAAAACTTGACAAATTATAGGTAATATAGTCTATTTTAATTATCTAACATGATAGATTTATTATTTTATTTAAAAACCATCAAAAGAATTAAGTTTGCAGTTTTATAGATCGAGTTTCTAGTTTTGTTTAGAGTGATGCAATAGCATTTCGTCATTAGTTAATGCTGGATGTTGACAGTTTTGATGTGTTTACTATTAATCTATATAAAGGTTTCATGTTACCTGTAAGTGTATATAATGTAATAACATTTCTTTGTGTGTTTGGGTGTTTTACTAAGAGTTAAAGCACAATGTGTATAAGTAGCAGTCCATAACAAATGGCAGAAGGACTCCATTTTGTTTGGTAGTTCTACGACTCCAAATAATTACATCGTCACTTTGCTAATTTTCTGCATAATATTGTCTTCAGCTGTGTTTTCTTGACTCTTTAGTCTTTATGATTCTGTTCATTTAGGAATGTTTGGTAACATTTGGTGAACTTTTAGGAAGAGGTGTATTTATATTGAGATTTCACACACGCTTCAGTATTATGGGCTATTGGTTATGACATAAAATCTTAGTTAAGTCTAATTCAGCTCTAAGTTGATACACTGCAATAAACGGAACAGATCAACAGGGTGAACAATTTTAATATTAACTAATTTGTATATGTTGAAAATTTTTGTAATTGTCTCAGTTGTATTTGGGTTAACTTTTTGTCTTTTGCTTCTATCAACAGAAATCAGTCTTCTCTTCAACAATTCTTTAATACCAATGTTTTGACAGAAATGTAAATGTGACAGTTATGGCGGGTGAAATAGATTTCGGCAGTAATACTGCCATGGCAAGTGGATCCTCACCTAAGGCTGAAGGTTAGATGTCTTTCAAAATATATTGTTTCTTTTGTGCATAAGTTTATTGTCTACCTTATTTTTTAATGTCTGTTGTGTTTATATCTTCTCTTTCAGATCGAAAGATTGTACTGCTGGGAAAAGCTGGAGCTGGAAAGAACAGAGTAGCCAGGTTTATCTTGGGAGACACAAAGCTAAATGAAGAGAGTGAAGAGTGTCTTTTATATGAAGGTGAACATGCAGGAAGGAGGATCTGCATCGTGAATACACCAGGATGGGACAGAGTTTCTATAGAGTGCACTACAGAGAAAATGAAAAAAGAAATCGTCCGAAGTGTGACTCTTTGTCCTCCAGGTCCCCATGCTCTGGTTCTGGTGTTGCCCATAAACGCTGATGATGAACTATCTGTAAATGAACTTAAATCAGCAAGTCGACACATGGAGCTGCTCTCTAAGAGGGTCTGGAATCACACTGTGGTGCTTTTCCTGTGTGAAGGAGATGTGGAGGAATCCACAATCAAAGAACACATTCATAAAGCAGAAAAACTCCTGGAAAAGTGCAGAGGCAGACACTGTGTTATGCGTTTGAGTGACTCTAAAACTCAGGTCCATGGACTGCTTGAAGAGATAGACAGCATGGTGGAAGAAAGTCTGGATGATTTCTTTCTGCCACAGGTTTATTATGAAGTGATGCAGAGCAAAATAACCCAAGATATCAGAGAGTTGGAAAAAAGGTATGAGGACAAAATAGAAATGCTAAAACAAGGATACCAGAACAGACTTAGTATGTATAAAAACCAAACTGAGGGAGAACCTTTGCTTAAGCGGAGACGTGGAAGTATTGACGGAACTCGTCCATCTTGTAAGTATTAATCTGTCCATTTAAGAAGGTTATATAATAGCAGATTACATCTATGCACAACCAATGTATTTCCCTGATCTAGTTCAAATTAATTTCTTGTCTGTTTACATTTTTGCAGTCGCTGAAGATGAAAACCAGGAAGACGATACTTCTACCTTTAGGAAGAAGTATCAGGATGAGCTTTTGGCACTTGCAAAATATTGCTTCAAACCTGCAGGCCTGCTATTGTTTGCTATGATTGGTGCCCTTATTGGATCGGTGGTTGGATCGAATTATGGAGTGGTGGGCTCTGGATCCGGGATAGTCATTGGGATCATAGTAGCAATTCCACTCGGTCTATGCTTGATTAAATCTGCAAGTCTCGCACGACAGAGTTCATCTCATGTGGAAGACAAAAAAACTGAACAAATGAATTAGACCCTAAAACTGGGAGTTACACAATAGATGCAAATATTTATACCATTGGGACAAAATGGAGAAAATATACCACAAAAAAAAATAATAACATCAGTGAGGCATCGGTGTGAAGTGACCCAACATTTTTAATTATTAAAGGATGTCATACTATTTACATACTTATAGTTGAATTTGACATTTGAATGAAAGAGGAGATGTGGTCACATGCCTAGAAAGCAACTAATATTTGCCAGATATTCCTACAGCTCATGAAAGTCTCCTGGCAACTTCTCTGAGATGTATTGTTCTTGCACTTCTCCTCCTTTCGTGTTCATTTTAGAGGTTTGTTCTGTTCTCAGTAATGTCACTTGTAGCTTATGGTCTGTACATTAGTATTAGGGTACATTATTCAATTTCAATTTCGATTCAAGTTTATTTGTATAGCGCTTTGTACAATTGACATTATCTCAAAGCAGCTTTACAGAATAAAAACATAGAACAAAAAGGTTATTTTAAAGATTAATATAAAGATTAATATAATACAAAATTCAAGATTAATATTACATATATTTAAAAGTGTTTGTATTTATCCCCAATGAGCAAGTCTGAGGTGACTCAGGCAGCTGTGGCAAGGAAAAACTCCCTTGCTGGTAGATCTCTAGATGCCTAAGGATTCTCACAGAGTCGGCCTCATCTCAGTGGAGGTCCACTAGCTTCATCGCACGGAAGACAATCGGAGCTGGTACAATTTCTGGATGCCTCGGGATGGGTAGAAAGAGAGAAGCAGTGGAGAGGGATTAACATAACTGCTGTTCATAATATTAGCAAGTACAAGATGATAATGTGCATTTGGGCTGATGTAATAAAGCACAATATTATGGGCTGTATTATGTGTATGCCTGAATAAAGAGATGAGTTTTTAATCTACATTTAAACTGGGAAAGTGTGTCTGAGCCCCGAACACTATCAGGAAGACTATTCCAAAGTTTTGGAGCTAAATACGAAAACGTTCTACCACCTTTAGTAGACAGATATTCTGGGAACTACCAGAAGTCCTGAGTTTTGTGATCTCAGAGACCGTGAAGGATTGTAATGTGTTAGAAGACTAGTTAGATACATGGAGCTAAACCATTAAGAGCCTTGTATGTAAGTAGCAGCAGTTTGTAATCAATTCTAAACTGATAGCCAGTGCAGAGATGATAAAATTGGGGTTATATGGTCATACTTTCTTGTCCTGGTGAGAACTCTCGCAGCTGCATTTTGGACTAACTGTAACCTATTTATAAAAGATGCAGGACAACCACCTATTAATGCATTACAATAGTCCAGTCTAGAGGTCATGAATGCAGGAACTAGCTTCTCAGCATCAGATACAGATACAGATTGGATGTTTCTCAGCTTGGCAATGTTTCTAAGGTGGAAGAAGGCTGTTTTTGTAGTATGGGCGATATGATTTTCAAAAGACAAGTTGCTGTCTAATATAACACCCAGGTCTTTCACTGTCAAGCTACTAGTAACAGAATTTTTAATGTGGTTCATCAAAATCACTTAATTGATGGCAGCTCTAAGAGATTTGCTTTTGAAAATGAGTTGTACATCACAATAAGCTTTATTGTTAATTGTATTATTTATTATACTATTAGATTTCTAAAATTAATACAACTGTAAATAATCTTCAGCACCTTTTATTGTATGTTCATATGACACTAAATGCTTTGTTTGTATTGATTTTTTTTATTATTTTGCACATTTTACTTTTCTGCTTCTTGGAAAACTGTAATGTTGAATGTTTTCCATTTATTCATTCATTAACACATGAGCTGCATAAAGTGGAGGTTTTTCAAGACTGGACAGTCGTTAATGTTTAAAAAAGGTGCAAAAAAAGCAAACATTCTTTCTATGTAAATAATGTTAATATGTTTTATATTTTCATATAAGGAGCCTTATTTTAAAGCAGCTGTAGCTGAGCTATCAATTGTACTCAAATCAGTGTTTTTTGATGCAAATTTTTTTAATAATAAAATTATTATGTTCTATGTCCTTTTTTCAAGATTGCCTTTTCTGATTTATTTTATGCAATACATGCAGGTTCAATCTCTAATGCACGGTGACTCTTTACAGCAAGATTTTAAGGAAAGATCTAAACCAGAACGAACAAACAATCAAAAAGAACAGTTCACTTCCTGTTCATGTCAACAATTGTACCAATATGTAAAGAAACGCTTGACAGTACAGCAAAATGTTATTGTCTATATGTGCATTTAAAACTATTAATTTTCCATTATTTAAAATGTGTTAAACAGTTTTAAAATAATAGTGTATATACAGAAGCACTGATGACTTTGGATTGCTGACACTTTGAATTAATTTCTATCAAACATTTCCAGAACCTAATTTTCTGTATTAATTAATAAAGAAAATCCAATACTGTAATCATTACACGGGTTATGTCATATAGATTGTAGAGACATATACAAGACAGATCTGGGAGCAGAACAAACTGAAAGCGAATTCGCTGAAATTATTAAATTCCCCAGCAGGTCAACGGCCATTTAAATGATACTGAAAGCAGAAATAGTAAAGGCTTAAAGCAGTGAAGGATGAATTTTGGAGGTCTAAAAAGTATGTTAAATAGGAGCATGGGCATTTGTGACTGTGTTGACTTGTATTTATATATATATATATATATATATATATATATATATATATATATATATATATATATATATATATATATATATATATATAATTTTTTTAAAATTAATACTACATTTTAATTAATACTACATTGTATACAAGCTCATTTCTATAAAATAGAAGCAAGGCAATTTAAAAATCTCAAACATTTATTGATCAGTTTGTTGAGTAATACCAAAGCTAGAAAATAACATAGCAGTTCTGATTCTGAAGATGGTCTACCAGTTTTCCCAGCATGGACTGTGATGATTGGTGTAACTGATTAGACTGAGCTGGATTTGTTTATCAGTGCTGTCAGAGCTTCAGTTGTAGAAAATAAATCAAAAGCTTATACCTTTCACTTTGTTATAAAGTACATGAAGTGGTGTTCCATTTGGGTACGTATGTATTCATGGAAATACTTTGACTTTTCTTATCTCTGGCCAAACTTATACTTTACTTGGAAAATGACTCTTACCTTTAAAAAAAAAATAAAGAATGACTGTACGCTCCACAGTATACAAATTAGTCATTAACAATTAATATTTTATTTGTATTTGTTATTTATTTATTTATTTTACAGTATTTTACTGGCAACCTTCACTTTTCTGACGTGTTACTCACAGCCTTAAACTAGCATGTACTGATTCAAAGGCATCAGTATTAAATCAAATTAACTAGCACTAAAATTGAATCTGTATTTTATCCATGCAAGATATTACAGTTCCTGGTTTACAGTTGTTTACTGTCAGTTTTTACAGAAATTTACGGGCAACCCTCTTAGCAGTAAATTACTATAAAATTCTGAAAATGATCTAAAATTATTTTTAAAAGAACACAGTAACTTTTTTCATTACAGTGTCTGTATCAGTCAGATTGGATCAGTTTAGCATCCAGTCATTTCAGTTTAGGTGAAACTATCAATCAACTTGCCAGTTTATTATCTGAGGTGACCTTCTCATGCTATTCAGTGTTGTTATAGCTATAGCTTGAACTTGAGGATTACATCAGTCATATGTTTCAGTATTAAATCATTTGCATGAGGTACAGTAGGACCAGGTCTGTTATCCTGAAGTAAGCAAAAATTAAAGCAGGGTAAAAATTGAGATGTTTCCTCTTTTTATTGAGTAATATTTTGACACATGATCTATAGTTTCACTTCAGTACAGTTATTTCCCTGTACTTTTTCCACCCCTGACATCTCATTCATTCTTCATAAACTTCCCATCTGATGAGACTGATGCGCATGCGTGCTGTCATTCGGAACAGGTAGTGAAACCGGCTTAAAAGTTCAGCTCCTTCACACTAGACTATTTAACTCACAAACCCTCGTCTTGATTCAGAGATCACAGGATTATGAATGTGAGCTTTTCTGTCGGAGTGAACTCGATCATTACGCACGGAGTTTATCAGTGAAATAGCGCGTTCTGTGTGGGTGACAATGCGGAACCCCCTCAGGAGATATCCGTGGCTGACTAACGTGACTCTATACTCGGGTCTGTACGCTGGTGGGGACTTGATGCAGCAGTGTTTGTCGAACAAGAATAATGGAAAGATTGACTGGAGGCGCACGAGAAACGTTGCGATCGTCGCGTTCTGCTTTAACGGCAACTTCAACTTTTTCTGGATGCGCTTCTTAGAGCGCAGACTTCCCGGAAGCTCCGTGAGCACAGTGTTGCGGAAACTCGCCATGGACCAGACCATATCCTTACCTCTGGCCATTACTGCCTTCTACACAGGTTAGATACAATTCACTACTGCTAATACAACTGCTACCACTACTACCATCACCAACACTACCATCACCATCACCACCACTACCACAATCACCACCACCACCACCACTATCACCACTATCAACACCACCATCACATCAATACCACCACCACTACCACCATCACCAACACCAACACCACCATCACCACCACTACCACCACCACTACTATCACCATCACCACCACCACTATCACCACCACCATCACCACACCACCATCACTATCACCACCACCATCACCACCTATCACCACAATACCATCATCACCATCACCACCACTATCACCACCATCACCACCACTACCACCACCACAATAACCACCACCATCACCACTATCACTATCACCACCACCACCACCACCACCACCACCACCACCACTACTACAACATTACTTCTACTTCTATTAGCCCTACTACTACTGCTAGTACTACGTCTACTAGTACAAATACTATTATTACTACTACTTTTAATACTCCCTGAACGTGATGCCAGTCCATTGCTGGGGACCACAAAAATCATTCTGTTCCAAAAGCATTCTGTCATGTGAACTGTATATTGTCAGTCATGTATCAGTCATGACATCATTCTGTCATGTGGACTGTTTCAGCATCATGTTAGTGCACTTAGTATGAAAGTAAAGGAAAATTTTTATTTTTTTTTAAATGTCATTAAGTAGTACATTTAAGAGCATTTCATGTCCTCAGTTTTCCCCCAGAGTGTGGATTGTCAACTCTAAACACTATGTAGGGTGTCTGTTGCAAACCTTGGCATACCAGTATTACACCACCTCAACATAATAATGTACTTTCCAGAAATTTTTATATAAAACTCTGCTGTTCAGATTAAATTCAGATGAACTATTACTGATCGTTTCAGGTTTGAGCCTTTTAGAGAGTAAAGATGACATACTGGAGGACTGGAGAAACAAGTTTTTTAATACATACACAGTAAGTCTGTTAATATTCTGGTATTTAAGAAGTGCATGATTTAAACACTGAATTGGATTTCATGATGTTTTTGTGATCATTTCTAAACATCATTTCATGATTTCTTGCAGACAGGACTCATGTTTTGGCCATTCGCACAGGTAAAGTTTAATCTTAATTTCTCATCTATAGCATTTTATTACTAGGCTGTATTACATAAGAATTTCAAGTAAAAAAATGTTTTATTAAATCAAATCAACAATCCTGTTTAGTGTTAGATTTCCCCTTGTCTTCTAAATCTGTCTGTGGCAGATGAACACAAAATATGGTGTATTTCATTACTGTTTTTTCCAATTCCATTAAGAGCTATTGCAGTAATTTTTTATCTTAGATTAAATTTCTACCATCGGAAAGTCAAATGTACTTGCATACTAGATACTAGGTGTTGCAATAAGTGAAGTAATCTAGTAATTTTCTTAAGAATATAAACAGGAGCACAAACGTAACCATATACATGCTGTCATAGGACGTATTGTTCCATTGTTCAATTGTTAGTCACTTAGCTATAATTACATAATAAAGACAATACCCTAATATCAAATATCAAAAATTACTGACTTGTTAATTCTGACATCATTTGATGACTAGGCTAGTTATACCTTAGCAGTGTTGACTGATGAATGAACAGGAATATACTTGTGTGCCGAATGAAATGATATTGTCTCTTATCCACTTATGTCTCTTATTCCCAGTGCCTGAACTTTGCCTTGGTGCCTTTGTACCTGCGAACTACCTTTACGGGTTGCTGTGCTTTTGTCTGGGCTACATTCCTCTGCTTCTCTCGCCAACGTGGAGACGGGACCCTGAAAGCGGCTCTGAACATGATACACCAACTGAACAGTGAAGTGAAGGTTCAGGAATCCAGTGAGAGCAAGTGATTCTGTGAACATACTGCAAGAAAGGGTCCTGATCTTTATTCTATATAGAGTTCTGTGTACAGCTCCAAATCCTTATGCACAGATGGTTAAAATACTTATATGCACACATTGTTTTTTCAGTACATGTATTATAACAATGTTCATAAAAGACATCATTATCAAATCCTCATATTTAACACGTCCCACCTGCAATCTGCTTCGGGTAAACTTGCTTATTTACAATGCTTATTGCTATATAAATAATATTTAATTTAAAAATCATTTTGCATATTTAACTTGGTTAAATGTAGTAGAATGTACTGGACAAGAGTAATATATTTAATGACCTCTTATCTTTGAATATCTTTGAATACAAAATATATTTTTTTGTGATATTGATGACTTAGAAACACACACAAGGAAAAAACAATGAGGCAAGTGCAAAACTTGGTTAATAAGCAACAAGATGTGTTTCATAAAAAAAAAAAAGCCTTTAAGATTTAACAAAATGTTTTCTAATGTTAGTGTCTGTTAAAATATTTGAACAAAATTGTGTATATCTTATGTTTATGAATTATGTTACTTATGATTGTATGTACAATGTGCCGAGCCTGTATAAACAACAAAATCTAAAACGATGCTGTCTGTGTAATATTACTACACATATGAAATATTTTAGAGCTAAACTTCATTCTGGATCGTGTGTAGATGCATTTTGTTGCATTTCTGCAAAATGGGGACTGCATGGAGTTTTTTTTATTATACCTCATAATAAAGAGACATGAATGTCATTTGAGCTCTGTTTGTGTTTGGAGGGAAACTAATAATCCTCTGATAAATTCACTTTTAAAGGTGTAGAATGTTGTTCTGACTTATGATCGTTAATTTTATAGACAGCTAAAATAAATTATTCCGCAATAGATTGTTTGCTATTTAATACACCTTTCGATTCACCTTTCAAGCAGCAGGGGGCGCCAACAATTAAAACATCAGAAATACTTTATAATACCGTATAGACTTTAATATGCGTGAATAACAATAATAATAATAATAGAATAGAAATAGAAGTAGAACGTTTACAGTTTTAGCCTAATATAAAAAAGATTTCAATTATAAACATATATATGTATATATAAGTATAAATAAATAAATATACGTATATATAAGGCTAAAACTGTAAACATTTCTATTCTATTCTATTTATCATGATTTATCTATCATAGCCTCTTCTACTTTTCTTGTTTCCTTCTGCTGTAAATACCGCACATGCGCCGTGCATCCTTCACGCGTTCTCCTTACTGCGCATGCGCCCTGCATCCCGCACGGTCTTTCTCTCAGCATCTCGGTCAGCTTCGTTGTGCTCAGTCTCTCTGAGGAGGAGGAGGATGCACAGCACCACGGTTAGGCGGAACCCATTCGGTTTAAACGGAACAGCAGAAGATTGAACAATTACATTTACACCGCATACATCACAGTCACAATATCAATAAAACAATATCAGCGTCTGTTATGGAACTAAAGAAGTCCATCACGGATAACGAGAGGAGCTACGGCGCTGTGCGCGAGACCAAATGGAGCAAAGACGAAGGTATGAACTGTAATAACGCCTCACTCTGTAGAGCAACGAATTAGGGGTTTATTTATACAACTGAACCGGTGTCCAGAACAGATGGTGGGAATTAAAACAACAGTCTACTTTCCACCACAACAAGCTTTTTTTTTGTTAGGCTCTGTTTGACACGTGAGCACGTTTTTATTTATTTATTTATTTATTTATTTATTTATTTATTTATTTATTTATTTATTTATATCAAAACATACCGATTATAGGAGGAACAATAACAATAATACCACCTTATTTTTTAGCAGTATTGTTATAATGATGAAACTTTTTTTTTTTACAGTGAACTGTAACTTGAAGTAAAAAAATGTAACCTAATGCATTCTACTAATAAAGAATATATTGTAATAATCAAAAACAATATCATGATTTCTCTATAGAATTTTATATAAAGTGCAACTTTATCTCCTTTGCTCATTAAAGAGGGAAAAACAATGATGTGTCTAATATATCACCTTTATATTTATATTACACGGGTTATGTTTGGGAATAAATCAGATAATATGATTAATAAATAAATCAGGTAATAAATAATAAATAATTATTAGTAATTAATAAATAAATTAGATAATAAATCACGTAATAAATAATAAATAAATAATAAATAAATCAGATAATAAATCATCAAAAATGTGTGATAGAAAACGAATACAACAAATGAGCTTTATTTCTTATTTGCATACTTGCTAGCAGGAACGACCCCAGGCATGAGAAGTATGTTTGTGTCTGTCTGTCTGTCCGTCCGTCCGTCCGTCCGTCTATCTATCTATCTATCTATCTATCTATCTATCTATCTATCTATCTATCTATCTATCTATCTATCTATCTATCTATCTATCTAAAATCATTTTTGTCTCAGGTGCCCAGACAGTACATCCATCACAAGTTGTATATGCTTACACACACACACACACACACACACACACACACACACACACACACACACACACACACACACACACACACACACACACACACACACACACACACACAAACACAAAGTGAGTGAAAGAGAAGAGAAGAGAGAGAGAGAGAGAGAGAGAGAGAGAGAGAGAGAGAGAGAGATGAGATGTGCAATAGCATTAAACATGTGGTTAATTTAGGAAATGTGATGAAGCTTAGTACTGTTACAGCTACCTAACCTTGTTAAAATGAAGTGGCTGTAGTGTAACCAGAATATACTACTTTATTTAAGGTATGTAAATAATAAATCATCGATTTTAGTTCCATTCAATCAAGTTTTATGCTTTACATTTCAGATTGTTTGAGCTGATTATTTCAGAAGAATCACAGCACACCAGCACAAACTCCTCATGAAAAATGTCTGAAAGATCACACTCCAAACTCTAATATTAGTCTGGAAACTGAGACAAAACAGTTGTTTTTTAATGGTGGTACTAAAGCTTGTTTTATTTTTGAGTAGGCGCACGCAGCAAGGAAGACTATATAATGCTGAAGGGAGTTAAGTCCATCAATATGAAGTGAGAAGAAACCGACTCTATTTTTAGCCACGGCCATGTTCAGTATTTGTGTATCAGCAGAAGCAGAAGCAGCAGCAGCAGCAGTAGAGTTGATCCACGTCTCATCTCGCTAATCAAACAACACAGTGACACTGACAGCACTGAGCATAAGGATTTGATTTGACAGTAGCTCAGAAAGGAAGCGCTTGTTGACAAAATGGGTGTAGGTTCAAATCCCAGGACTGTGGTGCAAGCCCTTGAGCAAGGCTCTTAAGCCCTAACAGCTCATCTCTGTGCTTGGACTGGATTTGATGTCACCTATAAGGTAGACCGAAGTGCTGCAACTCCATTTAAACTCAAGTGGGTGTGGCTTAAACCTAAAAGTACAGTATTTTTTAAATAGGTGTATGTTTAAATACCGGGAATGTTGATGTTACTAAAAACATGACAAGTTGTAAGTAAGGGCGAGAAGATTGTTTTCTTATGACCTGGTTTACATCAGTGGCTGTCATCACTCTGACGCCCGAGCTGCTAATAATAAAACACATCCTGGAATGAACCTGGAGTGTTAGAGCTGTTGAAACATTCAAAAAGCAGTGCTGCAACTTTAAAAAAGGCTGAAACTCTAGGCAGTCTGTGTTCCTTGCAGCTTACGTGATTGATGCACGTCCGAAATTAGTCGAGTGCCGTAAAGAGGTTTATTTTTACTTGTGTGAGATGTAAAGTTGTGTTTAATTTATAGCTGGATATCTGAGCCAATTTGATCAGCCAAACAAGTTTCCCTTTAAGGAATTAAAACGCTGTAATAGTTGTATCTTAAAAAAAAGGAAAGGTTTTTCCATTTCTATTGCACGGTGACATCCAGCCATTTACTGTATGTACAATCCAGAATTCTAAGAAAGCAAAACTGCAGCAGTTAGAAGTGTTAAATTAAAGCATTATTAGCCTTAACACCTAGACTAAATAATTAATGTACCTTATTACTGTATTATGTGACATGATACCATATTAAACACTACATTTATACTGAAATTACTAGTTAATACATAAGTACAAATGACCCAGACCGAATGGTGCTCTTGAGATCAGCACTTCAGCCACCAAACTCAAAAGTCAAGCCCTCATTACACTACATAATAGCAGAATGTAAATGAGCTTTCTCCGATCACTCAGGTGCAGGAACTGGATTTGACATGTTTTGTGTGTGTAAACAGCCTCAGCTGCTGGTTGGCAGATCGGTACCGGCCGTGCGTATCTAGCGAACCTTGTTAACTGCCCTCAGTGAGAAAGGCGTGCTTGGCTGAGAGCAGCTGGCACGTTCTCAGGCTTTTGTGTGGGATTTCATTAAAAAGGGAGGAGTGGGAGTGGTAAGCCACTAACAACTGTTTCCCCATGAAGGCACTGTGGCTTCATTTAATCAGTGAGCAACAGATGGAAAATGAAGGAAAGAATTGACAGAGTATGTGAGTATGTGTGTATGTGTGTATGTGTTGTCTGGGTAAGAAAAAAAAAATCACAGTGCGAGTATCTACATCCCAGTATCTGTGTAGAGTTTCACAGTTTCAATGGGATAAAGGAAAATGAAATGATTTCTTAAGGAAATCTGTTCCAGATCACCTTCAGCTTCCAGTGTGTTTTGGACAACGAGCAATTAAAAAAAAATCTGATTGAAATCTATTAAAAGATTTTAGCAACTAGAAATAACCTCACTGCACAGTCACGGATAGGGTCAGGGCTTGTCATGGACGGCGTCTCATTCTGTGTCTCCTGCTTTAGAGAGAAAAAAAAAACTGTATGTGTGTTATGTACGCCATAGCTGTTTCTTGCTAGACATGTCAGTTGTGGTTTCTTCAGTTGTCAATTTATCTGCTGTCCTCTTGGAGAAGCCTAGCCGAGGCTGAATGTAGAGTTGGAAAAGAAAGACATTTAATTAGTTATGGAACAGAGACAATGCCGTAATTGAAAACAGCATGACAAATCAAATTAGTGGTGGTTCAACTTTGTGGAATTTGGATACGAATCAGCAACTAAAAAAAAAAAATCACACACTTTTGTTTGTTCCAACAACACAGAAGGGGGAAACTTTTTTTTTTTAGAAAAATTACTCCTTAGTGGTGCATGACCATATAATTTGGTTTTGCAGCACATACTGAAAATATGCATAAAATAAACATGGGGCAGCATGATTCCTGTCCCAATGGACCTCCGGTAGTGTTTGTTGCAGTACCCATTTCTGACCACTCAATATAAAATAATATAATAACTCTATTGAACACAATGAAGCAGTGTGTACGCCCTGGCTATCTTCCTGCAAAGATTATGTTTGTTAACAAATGAGGTGTGTGTAACAGTCTGTGAATGCTAGAACTAAAACTAATACATATTTAATTCACACAAAAAAAGCCACAGTGAGTTACAAAATAAATTTCATGCTGTAGAGCAGGACTAATTTGAAATGGACAAATAACAGAGAGAGTCTATAAGGGACAACCAGGAATGTCTGATCAGTCGGTGTTCACTGTGAGATGATTGTCTGTTAGGGCTGTGTATTTGTCTCAGATATATTACTTATAATAAAGCGATGTAATACACTGGTGCTAAAGGTCGCTACGCTACACTTGGTGTGCCTGCTAGCGTGATATAATGTCTCAGAGTTAACTGAGGCTTTATGTTACATAAGGGTCTCTTGCTGCTTTCTAACAGCATGTGTGTGTGTGTGTGTGTGTGTGTGTGTGTGTGTGTGTGTGTGTGTGTGTGTGTGTGTGTGTGTGTGTGTGTGTGTGTGTGTGCAAAGTCTTCTTGGTGCTGCACATAGCCAGTTGTCAGGAGATTTAGCCTGAGAGAAGAAGCCCCAGCCCCCCAGCAGTTTGAGGTTGTTGACGTGCTGTGCTGTGAGTCAGCACTGGTTGACGTGAGTCTTTACTGCTGCTTAAATATTCATGCAGCCGTCCAGGCAGATATTTACATTATCCCAGCTGTCATTTGATTTGTATTCGTTTTGGAAATGCATGTATTCTCCCACCAGTTCAAAGCAATGAAGGCAGCAAGAACGACCTTCCTGATCAAAGATGGCATCTTCTATAACTCCTTGTCCCAACCCTGCTGCCTTGTACAGCAATAAGCCATTGTAAAAGCTGCCATGCTGGTGGGGTTTCTCATGCTCTTCCTGTAATTTACTCCTCCCGAGAGCTTCAGGACCATGCCTCCCTCACATATCTCCCCTATGGCCAATTACAAAGTTTCTGCTCCAGTACCTTGAGAGACAAGATAACTGTAGCTGTATAGAAGCTGCTGATCTGATAGCCAAGGCCAAGAACAACAGAAAATGATACCACACTCTTTCAAGGATTGGATAATTGTCTGTGATATCGACTTTGCTGTAAGAGTTGGTGTGAACGGGGAATCTCTGTGGTCTTCCTGGAGGTAATGAAAAGACCGCTGCTCATTAACTCCAAGTTTTGCTAAAAATAAAAGGCTTCGTAATGGATTTGTGGTGCTGCACAAGTTAGCTGTGTTAAATGCAGTAAAAAGCTGTAAAGTCTGCAGCATCCACAGAGATGATTGTACATATTTTCATGTTGTGAAAGAGGGATTTAAAGCCTGGCTTGTGATTCATTAGCGCCGCTTTTGTGAGATTTGGAAAGCCAGTCATTTAGAAAAGGGATTGAAGCCTATGTAAAAATATATCTGCCTCAGTAGCCCAGCTAAATTCTAACACTAGCCTGTGAAATATATGACTGTAATCTGATCCATGTAGAAGAAATGTTTGGATATAATTGAAATAATTACATTGGAAAGCATCTTACCGGAATTTTACACTAACGTAATCTATACACAATGCAGTTTTGCTTAAAAAAACTTAACTGATAATTTTTTGCATGCATTTTCCTTTTTTATTCTAGAAGTTTCCCCAGGACTGTGTTATATAAAATAATATATTTCTGTCACTAGTATAAGGAAAGTCATACAAATAATTCTTTACCCCGTGTATGTCTGTATAGCTGTGTCGAACTGCGTTTATGTATGTGGAGCTACAAAGGCTGGAATTAGAAGCACAAGGCTATAAGTATCAGCCAGATATCTGTGTGTCGGTGCGTCACTCGTTGCTGCGGTGATGTGACTTACTTCTCGATTGGATTGCTTTAGACTCGAATGAACCCTAATAAGATCTTGCCATACTATTGTTTGTGATAATCAAATCTTTCCAATGTTTTAATAAGAGTAGCATCCATAAGGCCTTAGTCACAAAAGGCTATAATGATGAGATCATCGCCTGTCTTACATCATCCTTATTTGTAAACAGTTGGATGAAAAACTCTATACTCATGCTGATTCATGATGAAGTGTGAAAGTCGATCTGCCAGCATGTTGCTGTACACCCACCCACTCACACACACACACACACACACACACACACACACACACACACACACACACACACACACACACACACACACACACACACACACACACACACACACACAAACACACTAATTCTCTATATTCTTGCTCTCTGGCTGTTTGGAGTTTCTCCACTTACTCTTCCTTACTCTGATCATACAAAAGATTACACTTATAATATTAATTTCATTCTGATTGGCCAGAAGATGTTGATGAATTTTCTATAACATCAGATCAGATTATTTACCAGATACAAGGCAAATCACAGGTTAATATTAATGCACATGTTCTAATACCGTAAGGTATATCGTAAGTATAAAAGACGTGGATGGTGGATGCCATGTATTGTCTATAGGGTAACCGTTTTGGAAAGGATCTATAGTGTTAGCACTTTGTAACAGGCAAGGTAATGGTGTAACAAAATTTTCAGAAAGTGGAAATATAATTAGAGAGGGGGAAAATGAGAGACTGGTCAGGGAACAAGAGTTTATAGTGTCAAACAGAATGAAAATAGGAACTAAGTTGTTTTGCAGACATTTATAACAAATATAACCATGAATGGAGGCTTAGTGGTTAGGACGTTTGCCTCACACCTCCAGGGTTGGGGGTTCGATTCCCGCCTCCGCCTTGTGTGTGTGGAGTTTGCATGTTCTCCCTGTGCCTTCGGGTACTCCGGTTTCCTCCCCCCGGTCCAAAGACATGCATGGTAGGTTGATTGGCATCTCTGGAAAATTGTCCGTAGTGTGTGAGTGTGTGAGTGAATGAGAGTGTGTGTGTGCCCTGCGATGGGTTGGCACTCCGTCCAGGGTGTATCCTGCCTTGATGCCTGATGACGCCTGAGATAGGCACAGGCTCCCCGTGACCCGAGAAGTTTGGATAAGCGGTAGAAAATGAATGAATGAATGAATGAACCATGAATGGATAAAAATGTATGATTTGTCATTCTTTAATTAATATATAATATTAGTATAATGATGTAATATATGATGAAAAAACACTTCAGGACATGCTGTTATTGGAAACCATGTTGATTGTGGTGATAGTAACTGCGCTTTAAATACTACTCTGATATTAAGGATGTAAAATATAAACACCTTGTTGTGTATAAACACACATACAGTTCATACATGTTTACACGTGTGGCTCATCTTTCAAACGCAATACACACTGAGTGTTTCTGTTCTCATGCAGGTCAGATGGACGTATCCATGGCTGAGAGCTCCATGACTCCAGATGAGATCGAGATGGAGATGACCAGGATCCAGAGGCTCAGGGAGGTGCTTGTCAGAAGGGAGTCAGAGCTCCGCTTTATGTGAGAAACACAAATCACATGCTGCTTACTACCTGTCGTGTGTGTGTGTGTGAGACGGGTGTGCACTAATCAATTTAATGGAGGATTAAAACCAGACCTGCTACACACTTCTGCTGCTTATTGTAGTTCCCAGACACAGATTAAGTGCACTATTAGACTTATTAGTCCAATATTAGACTATATTTATATTTTGGTTTTAATAGACTATATTTATATTTTGCTGTTTAAATGCCACTCCTAATTTCATAGATTATTTATTAATGCATTAGTGAGGTAAAAGCATGTTTATTTATTCCCATTTAGAGCCTAATTTAGCCTCAAGGCACACTTAATCTCTATAAGAATGAATTATGCAGCACGGTACCGATCAAGTTTGTACAGCAAAGCTGATTACATGTATATATGCATGCGTGCGAGAGTGTGTGCCATGAAATGAAATGAACAATTGTTAAACCCCATTAGCATATTCATGATACTTAATTCCCAGGTCCTTCAGCAAACCTGATGACTGACAATTGAAGTACACATAGGAATGTGCATTAAAGATAGACCTAAACAAAACCAAGCACTCCCAGCAAGAAAAATAACAAGAAAACTGGAATTAATTACCATACCTTTGAAAGCCATTCTGTAGGCAGTCAGACCACAAAGGAAGGGAACATTTAGGAACCAGTAAGAGTGTCATATATTTACATTTAGGAGATGCCCTTATCCAGAACAACCCAGTTTTTTATTTTATACAACTGAGCAATTGAGGATTAAGGGCCTTGCTCAGGGGCGGCATCCTGGTGGACTTGGGAATCAAACTCACCACCTTTTGATTGGTAGTCCAGCACCTTAACCACTAGGCTAAAATCAAAAAACACATGTGGCAATTCCGTGGGCTGAGAGCGATCAGAAGAGAATTTTTTGAGTTTTGCTGAGCCCGAGCCTATTGCAGCCTCACGTTACTGTTATTGGCTAACAGAAATGAAATCTGATGTGGTCTGATGTTCTGCTGTTGAAGCACACTCAGGGTTTAATGTGTTTCTGTTCACCATGGCTGCAAAGACATGTCTCCTAATAGATGTTCCTAATTATTATTATTAAGGATGTATACTTTATAAATAATAATTCTTCTTACAAATTTCAGTAGTCAGGTTTTAGGGAAAATGAAGCAATATCGTGACTGTAGTTATGTGACGAAACTGTGAGCATTAAGATTTAAAATGAGCATGACAGAAAAAGACTGAAAAAGTCTGTAAAGTCTTTTTTTTTTTTAAAAATGTTATATTTTTTTTTTACAAATTATTTAATTTGAGGCAGTCTATACAAAGCACATAACCTTTAGATATAATTCATCCTTTCAGAGAAGGAAAGGAATCATTTGTAGATATGTGTGACTGATGTTTTGTTCTTAAAAAGACTTGTGTTACGCCTGACTTATCCTAGGTCATTATTGTTAATATAGAACATTTGTAATTTTAAATTCACATTATACTGTTTATTTAACATCGGCTATTCACATCGCAATATCTGATATTAAACTCACATGTACATTTCTGGCATTTTGCAGACACCATTATCCAGAGTGACTTACAATTTAAATTTTTATTTCAATCTGTACAACTGAGCAATTGAGGGTTAAGGGCCTTGCTCAGGGGCCCAGCAGTGGCAGCTTGGTGGACCTGGGATAGAACTCATGACCTTCCGTTCAGTCATCCAACACCTTAACCACTAGGCTACCACATCTCATGTAACTAAACAAACTGCATTTAAATAATCTGCAAAGTTGGATGCAAATGAATGGGTTTATTAAGGCCATAGAAAGAAAGAAAGAAAGAAAGAAAGAAAGAAAGAAAGAAAGAAAGAAAGAAAGAAAGAAAGAAAGAAAGAAAGAAATAAGGAAGGAAAAAAGAAAGAAAGAAAGAAAGAAAGAAAGAAAGAAAGAGCAAACCCCAAACTAAAAAAAGCAATGAGTCAATCATGCAGACAACGTAGACAAAATGAAAACGAAAATAAAGAAAAGGATCTGACTCATCACTAGAATAAATAGGAGCCAGACTTTGCAATGCTCTATTAAAAGACTGGGCTGTTTAACTGATCAGAAGTCTGTAGTGGGATGTAGTGGCTTTTGTGGGATGTGATTATCAGCTACTAATCTAACTGCAGTGTTTTTAAAACATGGCACATTAATATTGTAATATAAACATGTGCAATGTAAAAACCACCAGGCATCGTGATATTCTGTGAAACTGGCCACCAATGAGATGAAGGTTCCCTCTCGTAATTCATTCTTAACTCAGAACTGTATAATGCTGAGGTTGTTGCTATAATCAATTGTTTTCTTCTGTGGAGCCGAGAAGGAAATCACATCAGTTCAATATGATTGGGTTTAATGCGGCTCTGTTGTGGGTCACGGGGACGTGAAGGGTTTCGGTGGTCGTAGTGTCTATGGGAATCCTGGGGATTCTGAATAAATGTATCTTGGCAGGCTGTGCATTAGTGCGTCACGAAACACTGCAAAGGTCTAACACAGACACACCCATACAGGCTCAGACACACACACACACAGATAAAGATAGAGATGGAGGACCAGAAGGAAAGAGATGGTCAAAGAGACAAAGAATGAAAGGCGGATGTCAAAGACAAAAAATGTCAAGACACAAAGCCAGATAGAGAGCTTGCAGTCAAGAATCAATATCATGAAAACAGACAGACAGAAATTGAGGGACTATATGGAGATAGACTGAGGAGAAACAGCGAGAGGATGAGTCATCCTTCACTGTGGATTAAAGAGCTGGTAGCAGTCACTGCAGTGCAGGATGAGGATAAGGTGAGGAGTATGGAAGGAAGAAGAAGAAGAAGAAAAAAGGAAGAAGTGTCAAACAGAAAAAAAATAGAGAGAAAAAGGAACAACAATCCCAGTGTGATTGCTTTGGTAATACGGAGGTTAAATGAAAAATAAGAGTAGTTGGTGAGTCACTGCTCTGATGTCTACCCACGACCTCCAGCCACAGCTGACAACCAGCGTTACATAACAGCAGAGAAGCTGGAAGCGTGTTATGTTTTATAATCGTATAGTGGAATTGTAGTGTTTATCATTGATGGGACTGATCAGTTGTGCTGATTTGGCGACCACAGACATTATTAGTTGCGGTTTAAGGAGTGAATGAAGAGAAGTCTGTATGAAGAGAACTCTGATGGTTGGAGTTCACGTTTGCTCAGAACCCTTATTTGGCTCTCAATGATTGCTGGTGAACTTGTGGCAGATAAGGCCCTGACATAGTGACTGAGACTTTGAGTTCAAATGATATTAGCATCAAAGGACAAGGATAGGAAGCTTCAAAGCTTGTGTACAGAAACCTAAAGGACAAACTCTGTTAGCCGCTGTCACGTAACATCATACTGTATGGTGGCCTAGTAAAGTGCATCAATAACAGACTATTAACTGGGGACAACAGTGTAGGTTTTCACATTACAGTCTTGACAAAGCACCAGCAAGTTGTTGGCAAACATTTCGGGTATGAAACCGAGTGTTTTATTCTCACATAAGTGAAAATATTTTGAGACTGGCTAATTTGTTCATTTAATTTGCTGCATTGAACTTTATTCAAACCAATATGTTGCTAGTGAACCGATCAGTAAAGCGGAATCGCTCAAAAAAAAAAAAACGAAAAAGGATTTAATACGATTTTACTCATTCTTATTCTGACACTTTGTTCGATACTGGATAGTTACTAAACCATAACTAGCCAGATTAAAAATATATAAAATGTATAGATATAGATTCTCATTTGTGTGTAAAAATTTTAAATGATACCATTATGATTGTAGGACAAATTAGAAACCACAAGCAACAAAAATGATTGCAATGTGTGCTATTATATAACAATTGTACTCACTTATCCCCTTACCCACTGATCCCATCCAACTAAATGCCATTCAGAAAAAAAATACAATTAATAAAGATGAAAACGTTTTTCCATTCCATTACTCACGCTCAGACTGAGCATCATGTCTCTCATGGCATACTGAATTGCACTTTTATATCATTAGATACCGATGCCCAGCCCTGCTTCTTCCTCAAACCTTTATTTTCTTTTTTCTTTCTTCAGGATGGACGATATTCAGCTGTGTAAAGACATCATGGGCTTGAAACAGGAGCTGCGTAAAATTGTAGCAGTGCCAGGTTTGTACCCTTACCTTCAATAACAAGAACTTCTAAAATAACACCACACGACAGTTGCTTCTCATTCATATTTCATTGTTTTGGGTCGAGGCTGGATGTGTTGTGGGAAACACCATTTGTTTTCATGGAGTATTCCCAAATGTTTAGTCCTGAAACCGATTAAAGCCTGACGCTGTAGCAGGATTGAATGGTGCAGCTCTCAAGCACAGCTGGTGAGCTTTATCACTTCTCTGACACAAAAGTTTGCGTGGCTGTCAATAAGGACTGTGTGTATTGCGTTACTGTGTGTTGTTCTAAGAGGGAGAGTGAGTCAGAGGAAGGCAGAGAGAAGCATATCTTCATTTTGCAGAGATGCTTTCAGTATTATGTTCTCTTAGTGTGAAAAGAGCTGAGCTGGCACTTCCTGTCCTCCACACGCTCTGGCCTTCACCTTCCATCGATGTCTACTTGTGCATACCAGGCAAAAATGACGATAAGCGATCCCCAGATATAAACAGAAAAAAACTAAAGCTCATTTCTGAAGACAAAACCAATAAACGTAAGATGATTGGTCATGCAGAGTGGATTATTGTAGGTATATTATGAGAATACAAAGTAGATATGACAATGTGACAGCTACAAGAATAGAACAGCAAGGAAAATAGGACAGCTTCGAGAATAGGACACGTACGAGATTACAGTAGATGCAAGAATAGGACAATTAAGAGAATAGAACTATGAGCTATGAGAAAACAATAGCTAGGACAATAGAACAGCTGTGAGAATATAATTGCTTCGAGAACAGAACAGCTATAAGAATAGGACATCTGTGAGAAGATGACTGCAATGAGAATACAACAGGTTCGAGAATAGAACAGGTACGAGATTACAACAGCTATGAGAATAGTCCAGGTATAAGAATATACAACCATTCATAGTCAGGAGTCCAGGAAAGCAAAAATGGCCATGTTGTTTTTAATAAGAAGAATGGAAGCATTGCCAATGTAAAGAGAATAGAAAATTCATGAGAAAAGAATCAAAATGTATGTTTACATTAATCAACCCCTGTCATTAATCTGTTTTTTTATTTTATTTTTCTCTCAACGCAGAAAAGGAAAAGAGTAAGAAGCAGCGACAAAAAGAGGAAGAGCTGATTCAGAAGATCCATAAGCTGGTGGAAAAGAGGGATTTCCTAGTGGATGATGCAGAGGTGGAACGATTGAGGTATGTGTAAGAGGGAGGTCAAATAAATAACCAAAGAGAAAAGTAAAGGCAGTAAAGGCAAAGTGGTGCGTGGAGGTGTGGATATGACACACCGCTATCATCTACTCCTACACATTGTGTTCCACAGAAAATAAGGAGCTTGCTCTCTGCACATGATCATAGTTAAAAAAAAAAAGCTATGTGGTGGCTTCAAAGAGAATTCAATCCCTGATTACATAGCGAGTCAGATCAGGTCTGAACTAAACCTTGGTCTGACAAATTGGTGCTTAGTAGAACATTGAGAAAAGCTGCATTGTGTGATTTTTAGTTTAGATCAAGGGTGTGCTGAAATTGAATGCTTTTGTTCTAACCAAGCAAGAGCCACTCTGCTTCTTTGTGGATAAGATCTCACAGCCCTGACTATCATCAACCTATATCTATTAATGGATAACACTCTGAGGCATTGCATGCATATCAGTTGGGAAACATAGCACAGACGACGGTCGTATGCCAATATTAAAACTAGTCACAGCTCTCAGGGCAGCAAAATGGATGTATAAGGAAATGGCCATGGAGAGAAATCATTCAAATGAGTTGGAAAGGGTCAGGTGGATTTTCATGGAGATCAGCTTAAAAAGTGTCAGGAAGATAACTCTGCTCCTTATGGATGGAGTATTGTTTGGATCCATTTTTCTTCTGGAAAATTTTAAATAAAATAAAAATGTCTGCATACATTATTACTGTCGCTACATAGCTACTCTGATAATCAGACATTATATTAACATTATATTATGTAAGTTTGACTCCTAACCCTAAGGTTGTGGGTTCGAGTCTCGGGCCGGCAATACCACGACTGAGATGCCCTTGAGCTAGGCACCGAATCCCCCCAACTGCTCCCCGGGCGCCGCAGCATAAATGGCTGCCCACTGATCCGGGTGTGTGTTCACGGTGTGTGTGTGTGTGTGTGTGCGTGTGCACTTTGGATGTGTTAAATGCAGAGAACGAATTCTGAGTATGGGTCACCGTACTTAGCCGTATGTCACGTCACTAACCAGATTTCCTCATGGCTGTCACTGTCTGCATTTGTTGAAGCTACTAAGCTATGTATTGCCAAGCTGACCAAAAATTTGGACTGAGATCAAAATAATTTAAGTGGCAAAACCTTGAGCTCATCATCCTTTGAGCATGGACAGACCAATGTGATTAGCATTGCTCTGATTGTCAACGGAGGGGGGAAAAAAACAGGAACTAGCCACCTAGCAGAACGTGGTCCAGATGCGGACTGAACAAAGCATTTGAACGGACAAAACTCTCGTTTCCTAAACATGAACCAGCACAGCTTCTAGAGCAGATAATCCTTTTAAATATCCAGTCACGTACATTTATGTAAAATATCTAGCAGAAGGCAACTCTGAATTAGCCACAGACATTAGCCTAGGAATGGACTTTCTCACAAATTTTCATAATTTCCCTTCTCTTGCCTGATTAGCAAACTGAAGCCATAGCTTGTTTAGATAGAGTTGACAGAAGAGCATGTGTCGATTCGAACTGTACTGCATTTGAAACACATTCAAAAAACTGTTACTGGTGTTCAGTCATGTTAGACACTGCAAGTAAGCCAGACCTTGGTACACAACCTTGGACTTTTACAAACTAGAATTTAACATATTTTGAGTTGCATAACAAGATCTTGCAATTACAAAGTGCAGCTTTTATTCCGCACCAAAGCCGAACCCATGTGTGCGAGAGAACGAGCGTGCAACGAAACGAAACGAACAAGTGTGAGATCCCATCTGACATCCAGTCTGTATCCGAATACCCAGTCATGCATATTTATGAAACTAAATGTTCCCAGATTCTTTACCAAACCATGATATTTGCTAATTGGCAGCCACATTATTAAGAAGGTAAAGATTTGATTAGTTCCCTGTGGACAAAGAATGCCCCCTTAGCTGAATAATTAATTGGATTTGAAAACTAATTAAACCACAGGACATCCCAGACCCCTATATACACGTTTAAACCCAATCACTTTCTTACACCTGAAAATGCTACACCTCTATGGCACATCGAACAAATATCGTAGGCACAATGCTTTGCTGTCTAGGAAAGTGAAAAGAGGTTCAAATAAAGCTGCAGAATATAATTCTAGTTTTAGAAATACATTTAAACATTAGTTTTGTAATCAATGCAATTTTTTTCAGTATTGTGTATTTCTGTATTTTTTATAAATATATATGTCTTATTTTAATAACATTAAAATATCAGCTAAGGAAAAAAAAGGCTAGTAAAGTGAAAAAAATGTCTGCTTTTCAATTTTATTTTATTTTTAATTATTTTTATTTTTACAAAAAAAAATTGACATTAAGAAATATAATAGAATAGGGAAAAAAGGAAGAAAAAGTGATCAACTGTAATTAAAATAGAAAAAAAAAAGAAAATTAAAGAAAATAGTAGAATTATGTACATGTGTATAATCCCAACAACAAACATCTGTTTTTTTTTTTTTTTAATACATATTAAAGTTGGACACGGTGGCTTAGTAGTTAGCACGTTCGCCTCACACCTCCAGGGTTGGGGGTTCGATTCCCGCCTCTGCCTTGTGTGTGTGGAGTTTGCATGTTCTCCCCGTGCCTCGGGGGTTTCCTCCGGGTACTCCGGTTTCCTCCCCCGGTCCAAAGACATGCATGGTAGGTTGATTGGCATCTCTGGAAAATTGTCCGTAGTGTGTGTGTGTGTGAGTGAATGAGAGTGTGTGTGTGCCCTGTGATGGGTTGGCACGTGCAGGGTGTATCCTGCCTTGATGCCCGATGACGACTGAGATAGGCACAGGCTCCCCGTGACCCGAGAAGTTTGGATAAGCGGTAGAAAATGAATGAATGAATGTGTATTAAAACCATCAGAGTATGGAAAGAAAAGGAACGAGGAAAAGAAAAAACAGTAAAAAAAATATTAAGAATGTGACATTTATTAGAGCACAAACCACCAGACCAGAAAATAGAACAAATACAATAGTCTTTTTTTTTTTTTTTTTTGTATTTTTTTAAAGCAAGTAATGAGCAGAGCACAGCACATGGAGCATGGATATATAAGCTGCCACATAGCTCTGAATAAGCAGACTATCCATCACGATTATTTTTTAATCCTTCCTAATTAATTAGTAAATCACAGAGAGAATGTTTTTCAGTCTTGGTGAGAATTTTGACACTCGTTAACGTTCGTCAGAGTGAGAGCTCATCAACACCTCTGTGACCTAACTGCAGCTCTTAGAGCTTTATGACTCATTCCTGCCATTCTTTCACTCATTTTCTCTCCTCCCCTCCCTTTTTCTCTTTCACTCTTCGTGTCTCATCCCAGTTTTATTTACCCGTCTCCCAAGACTCTCGTTCTGTCCGTCTGTCCGTGCTTTTTACTCGTGTCTGTGACTCACACGCATGCTCTTCATCTCTGCAGGGAGCAAGAAGAGGACAAAGAGATGGCAGAGTTCCTCAGGCTCAAGCTCATGCCACTGGACAAACTGCCCAGAGTCACACAGAGTGAGTGGTGCTGATTCAACGACACATTTTATGACGTAAATTGGACACAGAACATTAGTAATGTGTTATAAATACAGTACGTAGAGACCTAGATACATTCCGTAGAGATGGCTATAAATCAACTTGGCTTTAAAAATAAATGAAACACTAAAATGTAGAGCCTGTTTTTGCAGCAGGTTTTTGGGTTTCTTTTCAACCCCATCCTTATTCAGACTTTACTCGTTTTATATGAGGAGGTGGAGTAATACAAATCTGTCACGTCTATTATTTTTTATACAAAAAGATGTGCATGCATCTGGAAAGCTTCCATCACCTTTTTCTCTTCCATGTATGAAGAGTACCAGCAGTTTATATCCAAATAACAGTAAACAAGACAAGAGCTTCGTGTGATTAATGTTTATGTAAAACACTTTATTATAGGACTGTAGGACAGTTTGATTATTGCTGAAACTGATTGTCTAGGATTTTCATGCACAACAGTTCAAACAGAAGTGAAGAGCAGTTCTAGATATGGAAACGCTTGGGTCAGAGGGTAATGTCCAGGTCTGAGCTGACAGGAAAACTACTCTTTACAACAGCAGATCATAAGGGGTTCCACTCCTGTCAGTAAAGAACAGAAATCTGAGGTAATCGAGGGCAAAGTGTCACTCGAACTGGAACAGGTGGTGTTTATAAAATCTGATTTAATGCATTTAAATTTTGTCGGACGATCGGATAAACGTGCAGACGAGCAGGATCCGTATTCATAAAGATCCAAAAAAATGATCTGAGAGAGCTCCTAATTTTGCTTATACATATCTAACTAGGAATCTTATCACAAGAGTGATTCAGGACTGAACTAAGAGCAAGAAAAATTACACTTTTGAAGACTGTGATTGGTTGTTCAATAATAATAATAAAAAAAATAGGAGCGGTTTTAAAATCTGGTCTATTATAAGCCTTCATTTTGTCTCCATGTTAAAATATTTGAGACTATATCGTGTAGGGATTACGTTCATGACCGATCGTATCAGAGATGCGCTAACATCTCTATGTTATAAATGTAATAAATGTAACGTAATCATCTCCGACACAGCGCAGAAACGTCACAGCACTAAATTATATCATTTCTGCTGCTGTGGCATTTCAGCTCTGTTTCCAGAGATGTTAGCTAGCGTATCTCTAAACGTCATAGTGCAGAATATTTTGCATTTCCAAAACTATCAGAGATGTTATCTGTAATATGATTGATCACTAAAAAAATAAAAAAAATAGATCCCTAAAAAAAATCAGATCTGTATTATTATATAATTATACAATCATTTATAATTATAATATTAAATATCATATACATTTCTTCTCCCTCTTCACCTTTAGGCCATTTTCTCCTCTGATAGATAAAGTCTCAAACATATTAAAAGTCCTCCTCACTTAGTCACACCTAAACGTTTTTGAGAACTTATGAGCTCTTTTAAGGGTTAAGATGCTTTATAAATAACTTTTATCTTTACTAGGATTTTCTCTTTAATATTAAGGGGGAACGCCCACATTTCTAAGAATTTTCTTAAAATTACGTCACTCATTAACTAACTAACGGATTTTAATGAATATGCAGCCTGAGGTACAGGTTTTCTGATTAAAGCTCAGATTGACATGGTAAGGGGTGGGGGTGGGTGTTTAAGTAGATTATTGAACACAAGTCAAGGTCATTTGAAGAACCTATTAAATGATCCACAACACCTTGGTGAGTTACAGTTCCAAACTGCTTCTACATAGATGTTGTTCTATAGTCTGATGCCCATCTAGGACTCTAATGTATATATCTCCTCTAAGCATTCAATGAAGATCTTGCATCATACATCATAAGCTTTCTTGTAAATGAGTAGCCTTACTACCAAGTGATAGATTTCAGCCGCTTACATCAAGCCAAGTGATACATCAAGTTAACAAATTCCCACAGAGGTCAGCGATGCTTTAACGATCACTCCACAATGAGTCTCCAATGAGTCACATCCATGCTTCGCCTCACTCCCCGCTCACACTCTCGTCTTCTGATAAAATGAGCAATCCTCATGGGTCTAGCATGACATTATACAAGCTTCATAATTGAGAGATTGCACATGACCATACAGAATCAATTTTTACATGTTAATTCTAGATTGTCACTGTCACTTTAACTCTAGACTTGCATAGCACAGTGCCAATTTATTATGCCACATTATTTCTCCTTTTATATTTTCATATAGTTTTTAATATAGTTTTCTTATACTTTTTTATTATTTTATTTTTTTGCTTTTTATACTTCTCATTCTAATACCGGACAGTCGCATAAAGCATTTCACTGCATGTCTTACCCTGTATGATTTATGCTTCCAGGTTCTAATCAGCATCTTTCTAACCAGGCTACACAAATTCACATATTTTCTTATTACAAAGGGATTCGATGCATAAAACACCGATACATCTCATACTTTGTGATGCGGTTTCTGTACATTTTTTGGAAAGAGTCAACTCATTTTATCAGACACAGGGCTGGAGCAGGTTTAGGCTTCTTACGTTCAGTGAAAAAATAACTGTATTCTGTACAATTGTTTGCTCAAATGGGTGTTATGAGCTGGTGTCAACAAAAATGTTAGGCATATAGTGTATATATGCTTGGTTTGAGCCACAGCATAAAAAACATTTACACAGCGGGCTGCAGAAGTGCACGTTATCTGGCACTACAGCTTTAATGAACAACAAATTCAAAATCCATATACATATAACCATTCTGCATATTGCCCAAGGAGCTGACGGCTTCTCCTGAGTGCCAGCACGTTAATTGCTTGAATATTGGGTTGTCTTAAAGTTTAATGTAAAATTAACAAGGCATCTTGTTACTGATGACAAACCTTAAGCATTTGTTAATCATCTTGCTCCTTGTACCTTCTCAGGTCCCCCAAAAGCGAAAAAGCCGACCCCAGAACCTCCGCCATACAAACCGTCCATTACCAAGAGCAGCGTAGCAGTCATAAAGGACTGCTGTGGAGCTACACAGTGTGCCATCATGTAAAACCTCTCCACGTTACAGCTAGTATGTTTCAGAAAGACATAATCTTATCTTGGGTTGGTTAGGCTGATAGTTTTTTTTCATTTTTGCATTTACATAGCAGGATGTGCTGCCATTGTTCATTTTAGAAGCGCCAGGACTCATTTAAAATGATTTACCTTGCATTAAAGCATTTTTATTGCTGTATATAAAATGTGAGATGATGTAATTTGGCTCTAATTTTAAAAAAATTGTGTTGGTTGGAAATGTTATGATTGATGAGATGTCCCGGTTCCACAACGTAACATAAACACTGTAAAGTTCTGAGAATTCTAGTAACCGCTTCAGGAAGGATCGGAATCTCTAGTATTTCAAGTTCTAGATCTCTTTTTAGAATTTTAGTAATCGGATCTGAAGCGGTGTTGCATTCTGGAATGACCAGTAAATCTAGAATACTACTCAGTAAGGATCTGGTGCATTTGTTAGTGTGTGTTATCCCAAACAAAGAACGGGTGGTGATGCCTGATAACTGCCCCCTTTTTAACCACAAAACCATCTGCTCCATTTCATCTCTAAAGATCTAGAAGACTGAACATTTACAGTATCTTCAGCATCAGAGTTCTGGATAACAGGTTTTTCATTGCTATGGCAACAACTCATAAAAAGTTATATGCATGGCCATGACAAGTGAACAGACCTGAATAATGTGGAGCCTTTAAAGAATACTGTTGAAAAAGAAATAAATCTTAAACAGTGGTCAGTGAGGGGAAAAAAACACTTGAACACTGTAGAAACGCCTAAAGGACGATTCTTCGACTTTGTCCACATGTATTTGAAAACTGTCCTTTTATGCAAGTTTGAAACATCAAGAGATGATGAAGTGAACAAAGTACTTCAAAATACAAACAGGGCATAACCATCATCTTTACGTCTTGCCATGCAGTACTGTGTGACATGGCACCCAACATTAATCTAGGTGAAGTTTACTATTAATGCAAAAGCAGAGCAGTCTGCAATCTGAGCTCGGAGAATATCTCAAGCGGCAGGAGTGCACGTGGTCTTAAAAACTCTCTCATAGTATGTAAACAAAAAGGTATTCATGAGTGTGATGCACTGACGTCAACATGTAGATAAACCCTTGTATAAGAGAGTGTGCACAATGCTATTATGAATTATATTCAATAGGGGGATCATTAATTATGCTATAATTTAATTAACTGCCCCAGTACAAACACTTGTGCTAATTTGCATGTTGGCCTAGAAGAACGTTACAAGCACAATATATATATATATATACATGTTCCACGAAAGGACACGTTACTTGGGTTAACGTGTACACAAGAACACACATTTTCACACCAAGTTCTCAAGGTCTGTGCATTTCCCCTTGTCAGTTCTACACCTTACTGATTTGAAAAACGTACTACTACTTTTTTTTTTTAAATTAGCTGCGTATTTTCCAGCGAAGGTCTAAATCTACCGTTTCTCACATATTTGCTGCGATTCTTACCAATAGGATGAAACCGGTTTAGACCCAAGCAACAACCATATCGGACTTCATTTCCATCGCCTGTGAACAGAACACTTTTCCACACAAACACAGGGTGTCTGTGTTATTTTCTTGCTTGCAAGTTCTTTATGTTGTTGCACATTTAGTGTTTTGTGAGCTTCTTTTTTCCCTTCACAAAAGATCTGACTGCAAAATTCAGGAACGTTACAGAACACGACACTAGAAAACGTTCATGAGATTTGCACAAGCACTTAAACGTTATTTGTAAATATGTGTTCCAATAAAAGCATCTTTCAGGAGATTGTTATTGGTCTGTTTTTGTGTTGTGTTTGGAAAAGACCATTTTGGTTCCAACAGAAATGGATCATGGTCATAGAATAACCGTAACAGTGCATAGTGAGATTATATACACACCAAAAGGCTCATGTAGAAATGATGTCTTTAGCATTGTGTGAATTTGTTCATTTCATGTAGCTTTTCGGTTTGGCTTTTTTGTAATGTTCAGAAACAGCTGTAATTGTTAGCAAAATGCTGCAGTATAACATACAATTGAGGACACAATGTTGGTGATGTTCTCAGAACATGATCCACTTCAAGGCGGTTTACAGGAAGTCCACTTAGATATCTGGACACATCATACCACTGTTTGTTCAGTTAAACATCAACACCAGGATTTTGGGTAGGAATTTTTCATAACCTCCAGCTTTAATAAGAAAAACTTCAGAGTCGAAACTGATGCTTGTGAAATTTATTAACTGAAATATTTCGGGCAATTCACAAAAACAGTGAAATGGTGTAATGGCTTAATTATGGGGTGAGTATGACCAGAGGAAGAAGGTGCAATAACATGCAACTCAAATACATCAGCAAGAACCAAAAAAGAGGCATGAGACAATTCCGGGTTAACGTGAAAACATTCTGCTTCTGATGAGAGACTAACTGTACGGTCGTCTTTACACTGTGCGTCATTTCACCCGAGAGCATTTCCCCTAATTAGTGTAAACACTTGCTGTATTTTTCTACTGAACATTTATCAATTCTGCTAAGATACATCAGGATGTTATCAGGATAAATCCAGCATGTCTACCTTTTTTCTTTTTTTCTTTTTTCTCTCTCTCCAGGTCAATTTGTGGACTCACATAACTGACCCCAAACCATGAAAACCAAAACACTCCATGCTGGAAAAGAGCAACTGCTCAACTAAACGCTCATAACGGTCATGTACATTTAACTTCATTAACATTACAAACCCCGGCAGAATGATATTTAATGAAATCAAAACTATGCAAACCTGCATAGGCAAAAGATTAGCTGGTCATTGAGGTGCAATAAACAAGATGTTTCATATTCGTCCTCCAAGTTAGCTGTAACCAAGTTCTCTACCAAAAGAGCAAACTGAACATGTAGCAGCAAAATTAGGAATCATTACAGCCAGTATGACTCATTTCTAAGGTTCTCTCCATAAATAAATATCAGGCCTTTGATAATCTTAAAAAAAACAGCTCCTTTAATCTGGGATGAAAGTAATTCATTTGGGACATAATATAGCCACTCCGTAGTGGCGAGTCGGGAAATCAAGAACATGAGCTGTGAACTTGGCTAGACTGCATTAAACCAACAGGACCTCTAAACTAAAACAGGCCAGAGACAAGAAATAGTCACATTTCATTATGAATGTATACGATTCATTTTGGAAAACAAGAAGCTGTTTTTCAGGGAGATTCTCCCAAAACGTGGCTCTCTCTACGCAAATACAGAGCCTAACGGCAGCGTGTTAGGTGTTCAGTCTAGTTTTTTTTTTGTCCTGGGATAACCCAGACTGCATAAACAGATGCAGGATAAGTCTTCGGCCCAAAGAAACCCGCTAAACAAGACAACAGAAAAGAAATATACAAACATCATCATGCTAAGGGAGTGCAGGATGAAACGCTCTAGCAGCACTCTCTCTTGCTTCATATCTCCTGGTGCCAAGGCTGATACAAGCCATTGTAAAAAGCCTGGCTCTGTCCACAGAAGAAGAAGAAAAAAATAAATAAAATCTGAGGGCCTGTGTGCGTCCCTCTGATACCATGGTGTTTCTGTCACTGAGCAGTTCCCATCCTCGACTCCAGTGTTTAAAACCCATCTAGAAATTAGTCTTTGCTTATTCTTAATGCAAGTGTGTCAACAGATCCAAAGAAACTGATCATAGTTTAAAAAACAAAAAACAAACAAAAATAAATAAATAAACCCTCGGCTCTTGCCATAACAAACCACCATGAAAATGCAGGATGCAAACAGGTTAAAACTCTACAGCTGCTGTGTGTCACATTACACAGGAAATTGTCTATGCACTATGTGCATATAAAATTCCACACACACACATACCCATAATCAAAATAAAGCCCAAGCTGCGTAAATGGCTAAAACTGAAATGGAGCTTTTGCTTGAACTCCGGCAGAAGAAATGCGGAGTTGTGTACGCGCCAACTCAACTTTCGTTGTCGACATCGGCTGTCGAATGGCACGCTTCAAGCTAGCGAAGAGCTCCGTAACCTCGACTTTATCCTGCATGTGTGTCCTGTGCCAGTCTCAAACATCCAAACTGACACCTGCTCATCTTCTAACCTCCATCGAAATGAAACCAACTGCACTGTTAAGATGTTGAACGAAATGCCGTTAAAACTCAGGCTATTAAACACGTGCACTAAGGTGTGGGCCGAAAATCTACAAAAACCTTTAGATGTTAAACTCTAAAGAGTTCCAAAGTATACAAGAGAAATTACAGAAATCCTACAAAACACAAATTAGCATCATTAGCATTCTTTTGGGTTAAAGGTTATTATGCTTAATATAATCAATGCCCTCCTGCATTAACTTAATTTCGTTTTAAAATCACGCTGTGTATAAATAGGAGACGACATCTCCATTGTATTGGTTAGAATATAGAGTGCACGAAGAGCAGGGTCGGTCAGAGGACTTTAAATGCGACGACTAATTTCATGTGGTGAAAACCATGATTCCCTAAAACAGCACAGAAAGAGAGGAAATGCTAATCTGAAAGGACAGAAGCTGCCTTAGTTACAGCCAACTTGGAGGTACGCTTTCATTTCATATCAACTCATGTTTCCTTAAACATAATCTAGAAGATGTGATTTTCAGTAGAAACAGAAAACTCAGGATTTAAGCCAACAGGGAAAATGGGATCTTAAAGTAAACGAAGGCTGTAAATATAGCCAACAGATGAAGAGCAAGTGCATTGAATTTTTTTAAGAGACAGAAGCAGAAGGTAGTTCGATCGGGTTCTTCACGGCCACGTCTCTGCAGAGTTACACGGATTTATTTCGCTGGCTGATTCTAAAGCTGATTTTTCAAGTTTTTTTTTTTTTTTTTTTAAACCGAGTGGGCAAAAAAATTATTAAATTACTGTGAGTTTGATCTGATTAACAAGTAACTTTAGACCGAGGAATTTGTGGAGAAAGAGAAATTAGCTGCAAGTTTGATTTTATTCCGGATGGTTCTTTTGCTGGGGCTTTCAGTGGCCAAGGTTTTGCGGTCGGGTGGTTGAGAGGGCTTGGTAACAAGCGAGTCGGATGCATCGTTAGATTTAGTATTCCCAGTCGGACATACCGTGTTTTTTTCAACACTATTGGTGCGAACTATACCTACACTACAGACCGACGTTTCCTCCGTTTTAATTTCTTCATTTGGAGCTGTGCAGCACTCAGTGGGCATCAGAGCTGCTTGAGTTTGGTGGTCGTGGACGGGCTGATCCTCTCTGGTGCCTCCTGAGGACTGGCTGTGCAAGTGCTCCTCAAAGTGGATGAGGTCATTGTGCTGGAGCAGAACCGGGTGAGGATGTAGCTGAGGGGAAGGCAGGCAGGACGGAACTGGCCCACACAAGAGATCCACTGGAGAAGAGGAGCTCAGACACAGCAGCTCTGCCTCACTAGTACTTCCACCTGAGGCTAGGAAGACAAAACACTTTGAATCGTCTATTTATAAATTTAGATTTTCCTCTTAGGTTCCTGACACACCAAGCAAGCTGATGCTCATCAAATATTGTCATTGTGTTATTTGTCATGTTGGCATTAGAAAGTATCACTATAATCACCCAATCTTGTTTAGAAAAAAAAAATAATAAAAATAAAAAAAATCCCACCCCACAGACGTCATCATCAGCCATGTGCAGTTTACTGAAGCAGCACGTTCTTGTCTGTGCGTGTTTACCTGGGCTGTGTGAGCTGGCAGGGCTCTGGCTCTGTTGGACCTCCTCAGGCTGAGGGCTCTCAGTGCTGGCAGGGCTGCCACGGGCTGATGACGCACACACGTTAATTAAAAGCAGAAATAGCAGCAAAACACCCAACACATAAATCAAGGTGAACACTTTTCCAACAGAGGAACAGCTGAAACTCGAGTAGGCTAGGAGCATGTGCTAGTAATTGAAATGTAAGCACTATTGATGGGGGGGAGGTGTGAACTTTTCCGTGTATTAGCATGTCTAAATTTGTATTCATTATGTAGGAATCTGTTCTTTTTTTCCATGCCTTTCATGCTTTGCTTTTTATAATGTCAAAAGAATGAGACCACCATGAAGATATCTGTAATCAATCCATCAAAGCCAATAAAAAAACAAACAAACACCACCCTAACGTTGCTTGAGCAATCTTTACAGGATTTCAGGTGTGCTGTACTAACCAGGTAACAAAGCCCATAACAAGGCCTTCATACAGTAAGTATAATAATGTTTACTCACCTTTCATATCATTCTTTAGGACTATAATCTTCTTGTGTCCATGGCCTTTGATCCACACTACCTAAAACAAAATATATATAAAATTATGAACAGGAATAAAAAGGGGGAAAATCTAAACAGACAATAGGTATCATCCCATTGATGCACGGATCCTTTCCCTTACTAGGAAATGTGCTGGAAGGCTTCATTCACTCATAATGAAGAAAAGGTAAGATAATTTCTCAGAATTATCTTATCAATGTTGCTTCCATATGTTTAGTGGACATCTACTGACCATTAGTTTAAACTAAAGAGGACTTAAGTAGTAAGAGGTGCTGCATAGAGTGCTTTTTCTGTCAGCATGGGAAAATTTTTTCTTCAATTTAATTTAGTGTGTTCCTTTAATTCAACTCAACACGCTTAACAGGAACTATTTACCCTGGAGATTATTCTGCATTAAACATTCAGATTTTCTTAAAATAAAAAAAGACACAAAGAATTAACTGACTTGTGGTACGGCAGCCAGGAGCTCATCCAGAGTGTTGTATCCATAGTCACGAGGCTGGAACTCACGGCCCGTGTACTTGCTGAAGGCACCCCAAAACTCGGACAGGAAGATCTGGTTATAGTGGTAGGTGTGCAGGAGGGCTCGAACGTTTCGAGCAAACTGGTACAGCTTAGTTAACCTGATACGAACATTGGCCTCATCATCATGGGCTTCACCACCCTCAAACAACTATACAGGGAAAGATTAGATTTTAATTTCATTTACAAGACACTGACCAAAAGACAGACCGGAACAGATTACCCCCCACACACACCTCCACTAAGTAAGGCAGGCTCTTGAGCAGCTCGGTTAGAGAGACAAAGCCATATTCACAGGGGTTGAGTTGCTGATCATACATCAACTCGTACTGCTTCTGCAGCGCCTCTACTCCCATCCAGTTGTGCTCATCAGGAACGGACATCATTACCGCCAGCAACTGGGACGTGAGCGCACGTAGCGATTTTCTGTTGATAAGCTGGACCTCTTTTTCTTCAGATCCAACCGCTACCTTTGTGTAGATATAAAAAGATTCAGTAAACAGGCTTCTATTGTCAGATTACAGCATTAAAACTATAGCACATATTCCAAATAACCAGATTGAGGTAGAAAAAAAAAAAATCAGAAATTTAGCAAAACGAAACCTTTGTTTACTGACAAGAATCCTAGCTGACTAGAATAAAAAGTAGTAGCTTACATTATAGTTACATCATTGAGTTGCTAATAGTGTGTGGACAACTATGAATATTTTTGGGTGATGAATTTCTGTATTAGTCTAGAAACTAATATGATCCCTCCATTTTTAATGTTGCCTTGAAATACAACCTGATGTAGAGTGGCATACCTTGACCACATGGCAGAGTTTGGAGAGAAGGGCAGGCAGTGTACCGACATCGTAATCCTGCAGGCGGAGGACGTAACCAAAAGTTTTGCTGTACTCAGTCAGAAGCTGGCTAACAGGTAGTGTGCAGTCTCTCTGAGCACGCAAGAGCTTCACAAGCTGAGCTGCCAGAGCCTTTACTCGCTCCACCTCAGTCAGAACCAGTACCTTCTCCTCACCACATTCTAGCACCTGTACACAGGCCCAGTAGTCAGAGGCTGAAGAAAAATTACTCCAGATATATTGGTTTAAATCACAGACAATCTCTCTCTATATATCTATCTATCTATCTATCTAAAATAAATATAGTACAAACCACACAGTTTTCTGAATTTGCTCATCTCATCAATCTGTGAAAGGGTTTACAATAACTAGCATGGTTTTATAGCATTGTCAGTTTACTTATTAACTGATCGACACTTAACAATCCATCAAAGAGATGGCTAACAGACATAGCACTCAGATGTTGAGCTGTGATGGCACTTGCCTGAAGGACATCAGGAATGGCTTCAAACAGCTCCATGAGCTTAGAGAACCCATAATAGGTGAGCTTGCACTGGCGGCCAAAGTGGTGGTGATAAGTGGGGATGAACTTGCTGAAAGGCATGCGAAAGTGCGGTTGGTGACGCAACAGATCCACCACCTCCTTCCCAAACTGTCTGGTGCGTTCCATCTCCTCTGTGGTCCGCTCTAAGGAGCAAAACATGGAAAACAGTTCAGATTTTGCTCAAGAGTCTGCTGCACACATCTCATGGTCACCTAATTTATTTTAAAAAGTTGTATTAAAAGTGAGGTGATCTAACTTTCATAATATTGAAAATATTTGAAAAGAACCGATGTGCATATAAGCAGCTTTTAGCTTCATTGTTGTAACACATTTAAGACACTAAAACCCTACAGATGGGTCCAAATTTTTGAGCTGTTGAGATTATGTAGATTTGAGTCTTTGTTACAATATTGTTTTGAAAACCATCCTGTTCATTCAATCACTAAAAAAAACAATACACCGATTAACATTTGTATGGAACTTTTTGTTCGAGAAAGGCTGTATGCGAGGGAGTGTCAACACCCATGAATACTGATGCATCATCACACCTGAGGAGACAATGACATGTTTAACACATGTGAATATTTTCCACAGATTGTTACCACAGGAATCCTCACCTCTCTTAGGTACAGATATGACCGTGTCAGAATCCTGCTGTGTAACGGTGATGGTCGTATCAGGAATCTCAGCCAACAGATCCATCAAGTCACACATTCCATAATCAATCACTTGCCAATCTCTGGAGAAACACCTGTCACCACGGACATAAACACACACGTTTAATAACCATTGTCTTGTATAGTCTATTATCTTGTCTTGTATAGTACAGTGTTATTTATGTCTGTACTTTGTCACACAAACAGCTGGAACCAAATTCTGTGCGTCAACACACTTGGCCAATAAACCGGATTCTGATTCTGATTCTTATAAGCAGACAAATTAAACCATGAAAAAAAAAAGTGTGTGTGTGTGTTAACATTCTTGTATTGATTATTTTATGATCTTTTACTTGGAAACAAAGTGGTTGGGAAGTAAATATAAATATGACATTTTTAATAGAGTTAAATTATTTATATTTATATATTTATTTATATATTTAAATTAATTATTTATTTTAAAAAAGTTTTAAATTATACTTGTGTGGTCACTGCATATTATCATACGAGTTATCATAGGGGCTTTTTACACCTGGTCACTTACAAATCCGATCGTTCAAACCACTTCAGGTGGAGGTGGTCTGGGACGCATTTCAGATGAAACTGGACAGGTGTAAATGAATGTGGTTGTTCAAGCCACATACGTCAGCACTATACTCCTCCCAAACGGAAATACGTCACTCACGAGTGACTCACGAGTCTTGCATCGCGCCAGAAACAAACAGTAAATGCTGTTTTTTGTAGCATAACCGTAATAAGTTGTGTCTTCTTTTTGATTGCATTCTGAAAACCGCATACACCAAAGCCTGTTCCATTTCAATTACCCCGGAAATGAGGTAAAATATTTGCATTTTGGACGGGAGTAGAAAGATCGGATGGATATCCGATTCGCCGAGACGCATTTATGTGGCCCAATGTAAATGGAACAGTTTAAACAAATAAGATAGCTATCGGATCAGAGAAAACACATGAAGTGACCAGGTGTAAAAAGGCACAGTGTTAATGAGTCCATCATAATTCTAACTAAGAATACAAGGGAACAAATGATAAAACTGACAAATCCCCAACAGTGGTACTGGCAACTGTACTGGCATTTTCACAGCAGGTGTTATAAGCTATATCTCGTGTATTTGGGTGTGTACACTAATCATCTCTAAACAGAAGAGAGAGTAAAGAATAGTGCATAGAACTGACCAATGGTAGGCCTGCATGAAGTCTCTGATGATGACCTGCTTGCTTGCCTGAAACTTGAGCAGTTTGAGCAGATCTTGTGTGAAACGCTTCACCTGTGCCCTGTGTGTGAGGGTCAGCAACCGCTTAGAGCCCAGGCCCAGAATCTGCAGTGGAAAAGACAACACTTATGGTCCAGGCAAACATGAGTATATATAGACTACTGTGTAGCACTTGCTTCAGTAATTCTTTTCTTAGTCCAGAAAAAACATGATCAACTATAGTACTGCAAACTCCAACCTGTAGTACGTGTGGTACAGCCTCCAGCAGCTCTAGCAGTTTGGAGAAGCCATAATCAGAGACTCTGCACTGTTTAGCAAAGTGATGATGGTAGGCAGGGATGAATTTAGTGATGGGCATCAGGCAGCACGGCTGGTTTTTCATCAGGTCTATGATTTCTCGACTGAACTGGATCAGCTGGGGATTTCCTACTGGGCTCTTACAGCGCTGTAGCCATGGGTCTGTAGAAAGGGAAATTCAGAACAAATGGTCACTGCACATGTTTTATTTTATTACTTTTGGGAGAATTGTTGTGTTCTTAGGATATCTGATTGCAGGTTGCTATAATTTTCTGTGGAGCAGTAAAAATCAAAATAAAACCATAACTACAGCTGATTGGCCAAACACAAGCTTTACAAAATGTCAGCGCACCTCACGCAGCCGACCAAGGCTTGTTTTATGTCACAACCAGGAGGAGATTCTCCCAAACAGCCAAAACCTAATTGATATGGTTAACTTCTAGGGGAATGACACAAAAAAATCCCAACAGGCTTAAAAACTAGACTACAGTTAATAAACTGTTCTTGTTCAGCAGAGTACTGGAAAGGTTTTCACACAGCTTATAGAATTTGGTTTGACTTATAGATTGTGATGTGTGTGGAATGGGGGAGATTTATTTTGGAGGGATATTCAAATGTCTTCACTAACATTCAAGGTTGCCTTTCATGCTCACTGAACAAGAATTCAAAAAAAGCTCGCAACCTTGGGGTAACCATGGACAATCAACTGTCCTTTTCCTCTCATGTTGCAAATGTGACTCGCTCATGTCGGTTTCTTCTCTACAACATTAGAAGGATTCGGCCATTTTTGTCCACACAGACTGCCCAGGTACTTGTTCAGTCTCTTGTCATTTCTAGACTGGATTACTGCAATGCACTGCTGGCAGGTCTACCTATGAACGCAATCCGTCCTCTGCAAATGATCCAAAATGCAGCTGCCCGGCTTGTTTTCAACCTGCCAAAGTTCTCGCATACCACCCCGCTACTGCGATCCCTCCACTGGCTTCCGGTAGCTGCACGCATCCGGTTCAAAACACTGATGCTGGCCTACAAAGCCAAAAATGGACCAGCCCCCTCTTACCTCAAAGCCCTCATCATTCCTCGCACTGCACCCCGCAACCTCCGATCTACCAGCACTGCTCGACTGGTTCCACCATCTCTCAGGGTAAGAGGCAAGTATACTACAAGACTCTTCTCTGTACTGGCACCAAGGTGGTGGAATGAACTTCCCATAGAGGTCCGGACAGCCGAGTCACTGGCTATTTTCAAGCGGCGGTTGAAGACCTATTTATTCAGGAAGCACTTCAACTAGCACTTCTTTCCTTATCTTTTGCATTTAAAAAACAAAAAAAAAAAAAAAAAAACACCTTTGACACTTTTTCATTGTAACTTTGAACAAATGTTTTAAACTCATGGTATCTTAAGTATGTAACCTAGTGAACCAGCATTAATGTATTCAGTGTTAGAGATTTAAGCACTTATGTACGTCGCTCTGGATAAGGGCGTCTGCCAAATGCTGTAAATGTAAATGTAAATGTAAGAATTAACTATCCAATATTTTCTCCCCATTTATTTTCAAAAGGGTAAAAGATTATGCAACAGCAAGTGTGGCAAAATAAGTTGAGATGGATTCAACATTTTGCAAATTTCAACTGGCAACCAGGCTGATGCTTCCCAGCTATTAGTGATGTGGATATTTCCATCTGCCATATGCTCGTCCAGAAAACACATGAAAAACGTATTTATAATGTATGACCCCAATTTGCATGACTGAGAAAAGAAAAAAAAAGTTATTTGGCAGATGGTTTCCCAGAACTACCTGTGCTGTAGGCAAAACTGCATTTAAAAGAAAATGAAAATACTATGGCATTTGCAGTTTGTTTCCTTGCCCATACTTTAATGACTAAGCATTTAATTTGTAAACCTAGCTGAAGACGTACACACAGGATGCATGCATGGTAAGTGGCTAGTCGAAGGCTCTGGGAAAAAAGGGTGACGGTCACACGCTTGAATCATGTACATACGATTACAGATTTTCAGCTAAAATAAAAATTACAGCATTAGCCTACTGCGATCTGACACGTGCACCCAACTCCATCATTCTAATAAGGCACAATCAGTAACAACAAAAATGTCACTGAATGTCTATTTAGAACATCAAAGAACAATTACCTGAAAGGCCAAAGAGACTGCAGTTAACATTCTGAATCAATTGTAATGTAATAAATTTCAGACAGATGCTTCGCACATGTTGTTTACTCACTCACTCATGCACACTGTACATGTATACCTGCATTAGGTGGTGGGGGTTTGTTGTGGATCCATTTGATGACCTTGAAGCCGTTCTGTGCGGTTACAATGGTGATGCCTGGGATACATGTAATGAGGTGTTCCAGGGGAACGCTTCCCTCCAGCTTCCCTTCTTCAGCCACTGTTAACGGGCTGAACTCTGATGCATAACATTCTAGAAAGCTGATTAAAATATTAGCCATGTTATTCACATACAAACAAACTTAACTTAGCACCTGTTGCTAGCATGTAAATGAGGGCAGATGTGTTACCTGAGCAAGGGGATGGTACCTTCGTGTGACTGCAGAAGACTGTGCACATGAGCAGACAAGGCTTTAAGAGACACCACAACAAACGGAATCTTGTATGTGTCAGGGTCATAATCTGCCTCACTACACAAAAAAATACATAAACATAAGACAAGTGAATGGTAGCACTGATTATCTGAAAACATGCCATTCATTTTAATTCACATTGTTACAGTCCTGTGCTTACGGTCATACCTGAAATCTTGCTGTGTGTAATGACGCTTGCAGACAGGTTCGTGATACTCAAGCTCCTCAAACACCACAGGACTGCCACTGGTGGAAGAGCCATCATGGGACTGCGAGGAACCTAATGGACTATGTCTGGCTAGGCTGCTGGGTAGAAGACACACCATACGTCCGCCGCCTTGTTCACGCACAGCCACGACCTCCGGCAATCTGTAGAGATCGCTCACCACCAGTTTACGACCAAACCTGCAGACCAGGTTAACACGCTCAAACCATGAAAGATTAAACTATTGTTATTCAGATACACACCAATATTGTAATTACAGTTAAACTCACCAAATGCACCTTCAGGCATATTGAGCAAATAACAGAGATCCAAGTCCAAATTGAGATGGTAATAAGCATATGATTCATTATGCTGGAGCATTAGAATGCCTGCAGAGTTTTGACTGCTCAAAACCCTTTTTCTAAAGCAATTACTTTATTTTGATTATTTAGCAGCAGAAACTGGAATTAATAATAATTACCATTATACATAGTGCTCGGTTGATGCAAGGGTTACATACAGCGGGCGTTGTACTCTCTTATCTCATTAAGTATTATACAAGGTACTACATGAAAGTGGAGGCCCAAGTAACCTTTATTTTTAAATAATATACTTTGATGAATGGTTAAAATGCCTACATATTTTTCCATGTGCAATTAAGTTAAACAAGTCTTGAATCCATCTCCATCAAGGGTGCCAAAAATTGTGGACACTGCTAATTCAGCTGACAGCTATTTACATCAAGTAGAATCAATGATTTAGTTTATTATATGTTAAATCATTTTAAATTCAATGAATGAAGTAAGTTACTGAAATTTATCCAAACTCTAATACAATCTTTTTTCATGCAGTTAGTGACATTTTGTATAACCAGTGTACTGTACACATGTAAAAAAAAATAAAAAATAAAAAAAAGTGACTCACTTTTTCTCATAAATTTCAGTGAATTTGAAAAGTGGAAGGCAATTAGCTGGAGAATCCTGAAGAATACTGATGATCTCGGAGCTAAATGACAGGGAAACGGACAGAGGAACTTCAATAACTTCACCTCGTATAAAAGCAGTTTAGACATAAACCTGTACAGTAATGATTAATGTTTGTCACAGGTCAGTACCTGAGGCAGGTGAGAGATTTGTTATTTGCACCGGTGATGAGGGACACGTGAATGCGCTTATTGCCAATCTTGTAGCGGTGAAGAATGCTGACGGCTCCTATAGCCTGCTGCAGAGAACCCATCTGTACCTTAGCTCTGAGCTGGTAGTCTGTGTGAGGGCTGAGCTCAATGCTTTTCACCTGCAGGATGAGAATGTATTGAAATTAAAAGCACCTTTGAATCCATAAATACTAATGAAACTCATGTAGTATTTGATATTAAGGATTGAAACATATGCTATAAGAGGATAGAGATGGAGTCATAGGTTCTCTCACCCTTCCGTGCTTGGCGAAGGTGTCGAGCAGGATCTGCTGCAGCTCTTTTCTGGACATCCTGTAATCGAGGTTGGCTACCTGGATATCTGCACCGTCTGAGAAGGGCTCAGGCTGGGCATCAGGACATGGGCTACGAGAAGGAACACTCTGTGGGGACGAGCGGCTGGAGAGACAAGGAGACGCACTCCTGAAAGAGCAACGTGTAGCAGAACTGGTTACCTGCTTGTGGATAAGTTTCAGGACGGCTGAAATTGGCGTGTGTGTATTTTGCTAAAAGATACAAACCTTGAGGACCAGGATCCGTGGGAGAACATCAGCGGGCTGAAGGAAGTGTGCAGGCTGAGTTTGCTGAAAGCTGATGGAGTGCTCACCTGAAATGACTCTGGAGAATCTGTAGTATTGCGCAGGCTGCAGGAGTTTCTTCTATACACACAAAACATTTCTCTTACATTACCAGCTTATTTTAAAAGCCCTTACCAGAAAACACCGGAACATCCACAACCCACCAAGCGCATTCACCTGATGCAATATCCAAGCTACAGGGATTTTCAAGGGATCCTTTTCCGTTCATAATCTTGACAAATCAACAACCGAAATCAGAGGAATGGCAATTCATGAACGATGACGTTGAGCCACTTAATGTTTTTAATCATTTTAATCATCTTAAAATAAAGTCTTTTATTTACAGTGTCTTGGGTATTTCTGAGAAATGATTTATTCCAAAGAACAAGTTGAAAAAACCACGACTGAGTACGACAAACGTAACAAAAAGAAAACGAATGTTGAATTTGTTTCCATGACAACACTGCAGGGGATAATCATCTTTCTGGAGATCTAAATGGTTCAATGCAAAGGATATTCTTACATATTTAAGTTGCAGTATTAATGTTGAAAATCTCCATCTATGTCAGGACTGTTGGCCATGTTCCTTGTCACGTGTCTGCCCCGCCTTCGTCTGCCCCTCCCTGTCTTCACACCTATTCCTAATCAGGTCTCATTGTCTTTTTGTATTTAACTGTGCCACGTTGCCTTGTGCAGCGTGGAATCAACTGTTGTCTTTGTCCGGTCTAGTCTGTGTTATGTTTCATGTTTTTCGTTATTAAAACATGTTATTTTGGCCATCCTGCGTTTGGGTCCCTCTTATTCTCGTGTCATAATCTAAATGCTCTTCAAGACCTTTAGTATTAGTTTGGGTTTCTAAACAAAGAAGGGCAGCAGTACACATGGTGTGCAGCCTTCACAGTAATCAAAGCCAAATATGCCATTTTTTCATGAGAAGAAGTGTTAGGTACCTGCGGCTGCGTTGTAGGAGCTCTGCAGGGAAGGCTGGTTTAGCAGGCTGCAACTGAGAGGTGAGGCCAGTGCTCTGAGGAGAGGCAGATGCAGCACGGACTTTCTCCAGAGGGAAACCTGTCCTGGGCTTAGACTCCATACTGCTTCCATCCTGGGTTTAAGTAAAATAACATGTGATTCTCTCACAAATCATAAATATTGCTTACCGACGAAGGAAAAATTAAGGTAACTTCTACGGTTCAGTCCTGTTGCAAGAAAATCAAACTCCAAATCATTCAAACAAATTTAAAGTCCAATTAAAAAAAGTTTAGTGATTCATTGTCCAAAAAAAACCCCCATTAAAACACTTAATAGGAATAAAGGTAAGGCAGAGATCGGTTTAAATTGAGTACTAGAGTACCAAGAGTTAGAATTTCCTGCAATAGAAGGTTCTGCAAGAGGGATGGAACTACATGGAGCTATAAAGCAAAGGACAGAAAATTTAAAGTTGAATAGAAAAGCAAAAGATGTGAATGATTATGGAAATGACAAAAAGAAATCTGGACTCATGCATAGGTATTGCTTAATCCATGGTAGGTAATAGGAACATAAATCAGTCCTCCATGTTATGGGTTTTTGTAGCAAGGCAACAGCAGAGAGAAGCGTCTTCTGGTAGCTGTAGGTAGGCAGGTAGGATTGGGTTTATAAGCAAATGGGGTAAGCACAGAATTGTTAAAACCCTGGCACACTGTCAACATTCTCCAACAAATTCATTCCTAATATTTTACAAGGTGACTGTTTGAAAGCAGCTTTCACCTGTTAAGAGGAAATAAGTCAAATTAGAAAAACGTTCTCTGTGGCAATCTTTGGTATGTTGGAGAATCTTTGACTTGTGGGCCCAGAATTTTATTAAGCTGGAAAGCAGGCTTGGTGTAAGGATCTTAATGGCTGAAGGCAGAAGTCACCGTTACACCGCTGACCTGGGAAAGGGACTTCAACACTGGGCTGCAGGAAGAAGCATGCCCCACTTTCCTAGGGCTGTAGGGTCTTTCTGGAACATTTACCCCAGTGTCTCTGCCGCTTTGGGAAGCTCGTAATGCCCTCCTGGGGCGCCGTGGTGACCGCGGTTTCTCCACGGGGAGGAACAGGGCACTAGAAAAGGAGGAACTGGCAGCAGGCCGAGGCCGCTCCACCTCCTCCTCCTCCTGTAGCCCGTCAGGGGAAAATGAGACAGTGATGCGGTTCCCTAGGACGTCCTCATTCTCCATGCGCTTGCGGGCGCGCTCGGCTGCCTCTGCACTGGCAAATCGGAGCACAGCAGTGCCACCGGTCACACCCAGCACTTTCCCACCACAGTTATTGGACAGGCGCTGAAGCCTGCTACTGACAGACTTGGCGTCACGGTGCGTGGGGAGGTTGTGCACAAAGAGGAGGTTGAAACAGGGCTGAGGGAAGCAAAGAAAGAGGGAGCACTGGGTTTTCTGGGACTGGGATAGTTACTGGTTTTGAGATGTATACAGTGTTTCAGGTTTGATTCCTTTATTTAACGCAAGCTTATAAACAAACAAACAAAAAACAAACAAACAAATAAATAGTCAAATAATTGTACACAACCTACAGCCAGTAATTAATCCAATACATTGTCAGGAGTAGCACGTCATGGCTGTAGCTTGGGGCAAGGCTGCACTCCTGTACAGAGGGCCATATGTTTAACAAAGGCCAAAGTAGGCTAGAGTTCATAAAATGTGCATAAAATAAGCATACTGCAGCTCGAGTAACATCTGGCCACTGAATAGAAGTAAAATGTAGGTCTTCTTAAAAGATTTTGCAAATGTGCTTAAATATATACCTGATCCAGGATTAAGATGAAATGACAAATACCTGTGATTTGATTAGCATCCTGGGGGGCAATTCCGAGACAAAGTCCTCGAATAGGACATGTAGGTGTGCGTGCTGCAGCAGAGCAGGTGAGACTTGAGTCTTGTGCACCAGAATGACCTGGAAGCCATGGCGATGACGCAGGTCACTCAGCTCGCTAGCAAAGTTCACGTCGGCTACAAAGCAACAAGAGAAAAAAATGGAATCAAATGACAGCTCAAATGCACTATAAATGTTTCTTTAGCTAATTAAAATGCTAAACATACTTGACTAGCAAAAACATTGTTCAACTTTCGTTCCTTTCACCTAAGCCTATTACCCCAATAGAGAGACAGAACAGCTAATGAACTGCTATTCATTTAAACACTTTGGAGATAATCCAAACCTTGTGACAGTTCAAGTTTATATTTGTGTAGATGTCTGTCTGAAAACCACGACGGTTTAATTAACCTAAAATATGTGGCAATGCATAATTAATTATCTTAAGGTCAATAGAGATTTACTGAATGTAGTGAAAACACAAAAATAGATGCAATACAGTAGATGCTTTTATGTACATAACACTGTTGCACTGGATGTTTTCAGAAGTGTTCTCTCCTGTGAGTTTTGTGCATCTCTGCTGTTAATTTCTAATCCCAGCATGGACTCGTTTACATCTATTTATGTGTTATAGACTTACAAGAAACTACAATGACTGTGGCAGGAGCGGTGTGTGTATCAGCAAAGCGCCTCAGACTCTGTCGGAGTTTGTCATCAGCTGCATTTTTTGCTGTGGCATTTATGTGAGCAACAGTGACCTGTGAAATTAAACAAAAAAAAATTCATATTAAAAAAGGGGTTCATGGTCTTAAGGAATAAGTAATAATAAATACAAAAAAAAACAACAAATAAACAGGAGGTAAAATGAGACTTTAGATTTTGTAAAAACATTCTTTGAATCAGAATACAAAGAAGCCACAAAAGCAGCTGTGCTCCAGCAAATACTCTGAGGTGGCATCTTGTCATACACAAAGATAAGATCAACTGTGCATGAAAATGAACAGTTTCTGTTAACCTGAGTGACTGCAGACGTAAGTTAGCTCTTCAGGCCTTCCCACTTTAATAAGAGTCTACAAATGATGGCAGATGATTTAATAAGCTTGATTTCATGAATGTTCCTGTGTACCTGGCAGTTGTTGAGCTCCTGAATGACAGCCTTGTTCTCCTTGCTGATGTCACATACGCAGATGAACTCAGCTTCGCGGTGCCCCTGGAAGAAACGCTCACGTAGCCTCTGGACCACTGTGGCAGCTGAACGGCCACTGGGTACAGCACAGTTCTCTATGTCCCAAAAAACACCCACCGGGGGCAAGGACTCCTGTCCTCCACCTTCAATGGACCCTAATACACATGCATCCAATTAGAGACACTACATAAAGAAACCACTTCTGCGCACCAGAATCTGCTGTATAATTATGCACATAGTTCCCATCTGCTGTAGTTCAAATCATGTTCATATAAAAGCAAGAATATTAAATATATATATAAAAATGTAATGTATGTCTTTCAAGTCTAATGACTTACAGTCTGAATGCATCTGTGTGCACTGACCATATTTCTGATTGACTTTGCCTACGCTGGTGGGGTGCAGAATGCCATCACTGGAGGTTCCAGGAACTCTACAGCCATTACAGATAGGTAGAGCAGAGGTGCAGGGATGAGGAGGGGGGATGTTTGGCCAAACCTTCTCAGAGTCAGCAACTCCCAAACCCTGTGTGGGCTAAACAGTTCACTCATATCAACATCAACCTCATATCTGCAGCACCTCAAACAAACAGAAGTACAACAAGCTGCTAGATCAAAAATTCTAAATATGTCTTGTCCACCCCTACAGAGTGGGGTGTTCTCTCCTAGCCCTTCTTTTAAAAGCGGTGTTGAGTCTTTATATCAGCTCGAGCTGTCCTTCTCAGGGTCAATTGGAAAATGCAAGATTACACAATACTTACTTTGTTTTTCTAACTTACTCCCAGCCACAACATAAGTGATGAAAACAACTAGCATACCATCATGTTATTGCTAGAATTGTGAATTTAAACAAAAGCTGACAGGAAAACAGTTGTGGCTTATTCCTTACTCCTACTATGAAACATGCATGACTTCCTTTTTGACTTCCCTTATCTGTAAATACCGATTTCACGCTATAGTGCACATACATCTATGATGTACTCTTGTAGGCAAGAAATTAGCTAAACAGCAACTTTGAAATATTTAAAAGCTGTGCTGCTGACCAACCTTTCTTAAACTCTGATGGCAGTAATGTGCTCCCTTCTGACAGACTGTGTTGTGCTCGAGGTACAAAGACTTAGTGCAGAGGTGAGTAGAGGAGGGTGCGTCACTGTGTGAATGGTATTGCTGCTCCACCCGATGGTCCTCGCTACAGTGGCAGCACCCAGATAAGGCCACACAGGGCCCATGGATGGGTGCAGAGCCAGACAAGTGTTTTGACTGCAGACACCCCACTGAGAGAGAGGAACAAGTGTGAAGGTGCCCGCAGCAGGATGGGTGTGTGTGACCTGCCATGGGTTGTGAAGTGGCTACTGAGGCCACCTGGAACCCAAAACTCTGTGGGGACTGTAGCTGTGCAGAGGAAAAAGGTGCAGGAAAGCCACCACCAGAGTTAGCATTAGCAGTGCTGCTAATGTTACACCCACCACCAAAACTGTGAGCCTTGGCTTCAAGCAAGCCAGAGTGCTGCTGGATGTGCAGACTGCATTCACAGTGGGAACACAAGCTTACGTTAGGGCTACCAGGTTGTAGCTGAGGAACGGGCTGCTGGGAAAGTTGAGAGTCTGAAGCAGGGCGCTGGCAGAGAGGAGGTGCAGGTTGGGAAGCCAGAACAAGGGGCTGCGGAGATGCATTGTGGAGTGGAGGGGGAGGGACATCTTTCAGATCCAACACTGGCTTACGGACTTCCATGAAATTGTTCTAAGGATTAAAAAAATAAATAGGTTCAAATAAGCAATAATTACAGTAGACCGTAAAGCAACATACAAGAAGAGTCCATACTACAACAGTCTTATCACTAGAAGGAAGGAGCAAAAACAAATTTTTCAGAATAATCTTACACTGGCCAATGTTGTAACAGAGTTTGTGGTGTGATATTTAAAATGCTGACCAGTTTAAACATTGCCCAAGAACAAGACGCTGACTGAGCATTAAAATATCTTTTCCTGCCAAAAGTACAAGTCTATTTTCTTACGAGTTCAACAAAACAAAAAAATATGTTGGCCTGAAAGAGAGATCAGTTTCCTCATAAAGTTCTATTAGAAGCTCTCAGGTGTGCATCTACATGTACTGTGTACTCATTTACATTTTTGTTGAATGCTGTGAAAGGTGTGTAAATCCAGATAGGACAGAGTCGACAGTGAAGACTCCTTCCATAAATGTTAAACAGCTCAAATCTGTCAAGTCTTTTAAGGCCTCTCGTATCAAAACCCCTCTGTAAGCAATTAGACAATCTATAACATGACAACGAACGCATTTATATATACTGGTGGATCTCCTGTTATAGAAAAACAGCCCGACAATCAGCTGTATTTGATTGGCATAGGCTTTTCAGCTAAGTCTCGAAGCTTCTGGTAATCCTTTTTGATCTTGTCTGGTTGCTGATCCAGGAAGCTCCGCACCTGGAGGTGATCCTGAGGAGGTAGAGTTGGTCACGTGTAGTAACGTTAGCTACAGTCTGTAAATGAAAGTCGATGTTTTGCAGGTAGGCATGTATGTCATAGCCTCCTGCAGGGTCTGGCATGAAAGTAGGGATGTTTCTAGCCAGTTTGTCCAATTCTTTAGGGGCCACACTGTGACTGGAAAGCGGGGGTTTCTTGAAAAGTCTCCCACCCTGGGGAGGTCTTGAGTAGGGATTTCTCACCCTCCTTTTGAAATGTTGATTCTTGTTTTGGGGGTACGAGTCCAATGGTTAAGGGAAATTCCACGTTGGGTATTCCTTTTCAGGGTCACTTTGTAGATGCCTTTCGTATGCCTTAGCTTTGGCAACTCTATCCTTTAGTTCAGTCTCTGCTCTTATCAAAAGGGCCTTGGCTTGTCAGAGTTCCTCCTGAGTGTCCTTTTCATCTGCCGTTTCTCGTTGACTCCGAGTCTCTGCCTGGACTGGGTCTAGCTGGCCGTGAGTCTGTGCCAGATTCCTCTGAACCTCCTCAGCTTGGATCTGGAATGACAACGATTACTGTTGCAGTCGAGAATTTTTTCCTTCATCCATTTTTGCCTGGGCGATGAGGTTGTAGGTCAGTAATCTGAGGATCTTGGCCAGCTCCTTGTGGCTATAGTCCTATGTAGGATTATGGGACATCACTGCACACTGGTTGTCATCAAGCTGTTCCCGGCTCAGGTGTTGCAGATCAACAGCAGTTTCGGGTAGAAAGGGTACCAGTCATGGCGTTCAACCAGGTCTCCTGCTGATCCCGGTGTGTCTCTGGAGGGTCTGGACATGCTGGCTCACTGGTGAAGAGAGACTGAAACAAGGGCCAATGCAAGTTCTTACAATAGTGGAGGCCTACGCTAATAGGCGAGAACGTGCTGTCCACTCAATTTGCCTAATGGATCATCCAAAGATTTGGCTACCTTAAATTTCTAAGTTTGCTGTGATGATTTCCCAGTTAGTTCTTTACCTTACGCCTCAACTAAATAGAATGAACATAGATCAACTCACAACACAAAGGTGATGGAGCAGGACAAGGCCTGGAAGGGGAAGGGTTATAAAGTTGAAACTAAGCTGAAACTGAATTTTAAATTCAGCTTCACCCTCTGTTTAAAGTTTAATTTAAAATAAGTGAGGGGAAGTGGGAAGTAAATAAATGAGAAGGGAGAAAAGAGAGAGATGCAAATAATGATAATAATAAAAACAAATCAAAGCAGATAAAAAGTCAAAATAGAAATTCAGTAAAGAAACAATAAAACAAAATTAAAAATAAGAATAACAAAATAATAAATGAAGATACAAAAATAAAAATGAAAAAATTGAAGGGACAAACCACAAAAAACAGGTGGCAGAGAGCGAGAGAGAGAGAGAGAGAGAGAGAGAGAGTTAGCATTAGCTCACACACGCTGAAGTTAGGGGTTAGAAGTGGGGGTGCTTGTAAAGGTACTAGTTACTCAGCAACCTGTCCCCTGGTGTTTATCTGGAAGTGGTGCCTTAAATCACTTCACTAGTGGGTGTGATTGATAACGTTTGGGGTAAGATTAATCTCGACCCTACATGTCATGCGACCTTATTTCGACCGGTTCAAATTAAGGAAGCAGGCTTTATTCGCTACCTCTAAAAAATTGTAAGACTGAGAGGACGAAACTTAATAATAAAGATAAAATAGAAGTAGTATATAGTCAACAGGGTTCCTTTGTTGTTGATATGTAAGACTAGGTCTTAAGAGTTAGCTGATAAGAGATACACTACTCAGATCGCAGTTTAACAACTGAGGGAAGGTTTCTCCTTTCCACAAATTCTACAGATTGTGGCACTCAACGGCACACAGTGGGTGGGTCAGGTTTTCTTCGCTGCCCCCCAAATAAATAAACAAAAGAACAGGGTTTCTTTGCTGTTCTTATTCGTTACTTGATCAAGGTTTGGGACTCCTTTTACATACCAATCAACAACTGGTCAGTAGTATCTTTATCACTGGATCTGCATTAGGCATGCATCAGTTAGCAACTCTGATGGTTAAACCTAAAGGAGTGCTATCGTCTAGTTGAACAAAATTGGAACACGCAATGACTTCAACAGCGATACAATTACAAGGCCTTAAAAGATGATAAGAGGAACACGCTCAAATCAATCTTTAATCGAACTATGGGGAGATTTCCCCACAGCTGATTTTGATAACATTAAAATGTGCAGTAAAGAGATTTCTTTATCTTTTACGAGGGATTTTTAATATTATGACTGCAGTTAAATTCTTCTCTTTTCCATTTTTTTCGATTAATCGTGACTTATAAATAAAAAAAAATTTAAATAAAATAAAATAAAATAGTGATCACTGAAGCCGAGTCTACGTTGCGACCTATCCAACCACAAGCAGGCCGTGTAACCTTTATTAATTCTATGAAGGCGGCATCTTCCCGGCCGAGAAAGATGCACTTCCCTTTTACTTTATACCATAATATAAATTGAATTAACTTAACAGAGCATGTAGTTCAGACCAGTTGTTGCAGGTACCTTACATTTTACCTTACAATCACTTGTGGAACAGAAATATGGCGTTTAATGAATGAGACAAACACAACATAAAGCTAAATACACAAACAAACAAAGTAGTAGAGAAAACAAAGATGAAAATAAAAATACACAAGAAATTAAAATTGGGGAAAGGGAGGAAGAGACTGGAAAGAAATTAGAGAAAGGAAGGAAAGGAATGGCAAGCTTAAACTTCAAAATTAATCACACCCTAACTGGGAAATTGTCACCGGAAACTTAAATTCACCTTAAGACTCAATACAAGGTTCATACTTAAAATACGCATCTAAATTGGTTGGTAAAGGAAATGGTTACTTGCATTGGCTTGCTGCACAAGAGTCCGGATGCAACAGAGGAATCTCTGAAGAGTCTGTTAGGGTGGGGTCAGACGTTCTTCCAAGTTCTCCTGAAGATCAGAGCAGTTGTCATTCTTGGAAGTGAAGCTTGCTGGAAGTTCTTTGAAGAAAGATGGAGTCGTTTCCAAGTTGTTCCGAAAGTCTGACCACTGATTGGTGGTGTTTGTGACATTTTAAAGGTCGCAAACTCCACCCATCTTTGGGGAGATGGCCAATATTACGGCCTGAAATTTCGGAGGGTAAAACTCCCTTTGTTTCAGGTGTCGGTGGGCGTGGTTTAGCTATAACACTTTTAGATGACTTTAAAGTTTTATCCAAGGTGTATTAAGGCAGTATGGCACCTTTCGTGCTCAAATAAAATACACCATTGTTTGAAAAATGAGTAACCAATCATTTTGTGGTCATTTGGATACTAAACATGAAGGGGAATGACGGTATAAAGGCAGCGGTACATTAATATGCCAGGATCCGTAATTAAAGTATAACCGATGTTAATACAATGTTGTTTTCTGACACATTAATAAAATACACCCTTGTCAGGAAAGGAGAAAATAATTTTAAGTCAGGCAAGCCTTAAAGAAGAAACACATTACAACAGGGTTACAAGAATAAGAATCTTAGAGTATCAGTATAATTGGGGAGCAGATACATACGAGTATGGCTTAATGCCGTGGGATGTGGGGCATCTTATTCACTCGTTTTATCAGTAAAATGAATGTCCCATTGTGTTGTGTGCGTGTTCTGGTTGAGGGCCCCTATGAGTTCAATCAGAGAAGCAGCATGGGGTTATCTGGTCTTTGTGTAGGCTACAGACATTCTGGAGCCAGTTGTGTGTGACACTGTGGAATGTAGCCCTCAATAAAAATCGTTAAACATGGGTTGCTCATCGGTTGATGAAATGATCTAAATGACCTGTTCCAAACGCTACACAGCATAGAGGAGGGGGGAAATGACATCGCAACACAAGTAGATCAGCAGGTTTACAGTGATCTCGTTCTGTGGACCAATCAGGACACTCAGGTTAGCTCACCTGGTGTTGTGCAGCCGGGGCAGTTTGCTGGGGGGAAGAGAAGCAGTCGGAGAGTTTCCAAAACCTGTTGTCTGTGCGGATAAGCCATGGGAAGGACCTTCCATTACAAATATCCCTTTCCTTTACCGAACCTTCCATCATACCACCTTCCCAAACATCTTACCGATGTTTCACAACTCTTCTCTTTCATGCTTGCCTTGAAAACAGGAACACAGCATTACATACAATAATAAATTACGTGATAAATTAAACACACCGAATTGGCTGCCACCAGAGACTCATTGCTAACTAAACACTATGTAGCAGGTCATTAGCCTGGGAAACGTTTGTATATGTGTGTAAGGATATATAGCAAGCTTGTTAAAAACAATAACGTTATTTATGTCTGCAAGCGTCTGCGAACAGAATTAAAGACGAAATAAAACGTATAACATAACAGTGCCTGTAAGGTGTATATGGGCCTTTTAGCAAGCGACAACATAAACAAACTGAGCTGTTTGTTTATTTAGCTAGACTGCTAACAGCGTTAGCTATTTTAGCACGTCGATGTAAAACAGGACGTGTTAAACACCATATCTTGCTAATCAGAAAGCCGGACTTTAAGCCCCGTGTTATTTTTAAATATGTCGTTAGCCTACAAGCTAACCTATAAACATACCTTCTACCTTCCACCCATTCTGTCTCGCGCACACACTGCACCCCTAAACATCCTCGCGCCAACCGCGTAGTAATAAAGGAATAATCAACTGACGTCTCCGAAGAAACGCTGTCGTAAACACGTCGACGGCTGTCGTAAATCCGGTCACCATAGTAACAGACGATAGTAAGTGGACGCCTTTAAAACAGTCCTTTCTCTAAAAAATAAATAAATAAATAAAAACTGGTGGCATAAGATGTATATGTATAAGATGCCTTTGTACTCAGTATCACTATCCAAAATCACTGTATTAAGAATTTGCAGGAACTGTTGGTGTGTCAAGGGGGTTTCACAGGCAAATTTCTGTTGTTTACAGAAAATAGTGCCGAAGAAATCCTGCAAATCTGCACACGCAAGGTCAGAGAAGGAACAGATAAGGTTCAAGCAGACAGCATCGGATTCCACTCCTATCAGCCCAAAAAACAGGGTTCTGGAGATGCACAGGTTCACCGAAACTGGACCGAACCTGCCTTGTGTTAACAGTTCAGGCTGTTGGTGGTGTGAGGAACGCTTAGATAAATCACATGCTTTTACAGTTACAATAGGAGATGTATTAACACACTCCACTTTTATCACCGATAGATAAAGCATACATGTATGTATGTTAATCTGTGTCTTGGTGTTTATATTTTTATGCTCATATTGGATGTCAAATAACTAAGGACAAAATCTTAAATAAAAACCTGCAGTAATTTTTTTTCTTATATGGGTATATTAAGTACATCTGTCAGTAGAGATTATGTATTTATTTTGTGCAAATAAGGGATAATTACATTAACATATAAAGAAAACACTCATGCACAGGCAAAGGAAAAGGCATCCCAGGGTTTGAAAAAAAAAATCCCACACCTACTCTACAGCCTGGATTCAATCAGAAAGACATTAAATACTACCATTGTACCCATACATGTTTGTAGGTTTGGTCTTTTCACTTTTTTTTTTTTTTAAGAAATATTGGGCATTTTAGTTTATTAATCATGATGACAATTTTTTAAAGAAATTTAAGGTCATAATTCTGACTGAATCAAAGCCTATAAAATTAAACACACCCATAAATGGTTAAATAGATACATGGTTTAAAAAAAAAAAAAAAAAGAAAGAAATACAAAGACATCTGTATGGAAAACATGGTTTTAACAACAACAACAACAAAAAAAATGTAGTTAAGACACTAAATCTAACTCTCATGATTTGTAAAAGATTTGATTAATACATTACCTAAAAGTGCAGATCCTAAATAAATGAATCATAAACTGCGTTTCCACAACAGACATCTTACACTCTAACCTGGTATGTACTACTTCGGACATCGTGGTGACAACTTAAGAGAGTTACCAGTGAATTTGTTACTAGACATGTACACCTACACAGCTAGCAACATGTCATTAGGTGTACTTATATACACAGTTCTCTGTTTGTTAGATATACCAATCTAATAACGAACACACTGACAACTCAAGAGTGTCGCGGTAAAAAAAAAAAAAAAAAAAGGATTTCCCCGTGTGTTGTTTACATGATGAGTACAGTAGCATTTTACAGTGCCACAACAGCGGCATGAAGCAATCACAAGTTCATTGTGTGCTGTTACATACAGTGATACAACAAAGACAAAAAAAGGGGAAAAAAGAAAAAGAAGAAAGGAAAGAGGAAGAAAAAAAAAAGTTGCAAAATCTGTTGTCCATTGTCAGGGTCACGTACGTGTTCAAATCACACTTTGAGCTGACCGTCTCTGCACCGTAACAAATGTATACAGCACACTTGTAAAAAATAGAGCAAAATAAAAAAAATATATTGCAAATACAAAGAATGTAAGCATACACATCTTTTTTAATATACAGTTCTACAGGATCTTTCACTTGACGTTATACCTTGCTACAATATACAAATATTGTACTGTACAATACATACTTTGTAACGGAGATGAAAAATGGGTATCCATCAGTGTGGCAGGAAGTTGTACTAATTAAAAGAATAGTTCAGAGGAGACAAAAAAAAATAATTCTACTTCACACAATTTTCCCACTTTTACTCCAAATGTAGTCTGTTAGGCAATGAGTATTTATTGTCGGACATGTGCTTGTTTAGTTTTGAGATGGAGATAATGGTGTTTGCAAGTAAGAGAAGTCTTACTCAAAATCTTTTCCTTTCATTTTAGGCCTAAATTTATTACATATGCTGACTCCAAATAAAACAGTACAAGATATTAGTTTCATTTTTTTTTAGTAACCACTTATTCCTGGTCAGGGCCACGAGGGATCCAGAGCCTAAACCAGGGATGTGAGGAAGGAACGCATCCTGGATGAGACACCACTCCACCGTATGGCACCATGCGCACACATTCACACCTGGTGGCAAGTCGCTGGTATGTTTATGTGGGTTGCTGGAAGGAAAGCAACAACAGTTTGCAAACGAACAGGAAAGATTACTTCTTCAGGCTTCAGTATACTTCATTTTCCCCACGAGTACGTGCATGCACACAGGCGCAGCGTGAATGGCATTGTTCACATGCTTGGTTGCGTGACTGATGTACATCTAGAGACTTAAAAGCTTCGCCCTGTCCGCTGGAAGTCGAGCTGGAACTTTTAGTCATTTCATGCACGGTGATGTTCAACACATTGGTGAGCCCCGTCTCTCTTTAAAGCTTTTTGCCACATTATTGTTCAAGAGCTGCATATCAGACCAAAAACCCTCACCGGACCTTCACAAGTATCCGCTAATTTAGAAATTCAGAAAAACGAATATCAAAACAGACCGGTAGGTTTAAGGTGTTCCTCAAAACTCAAATGCTAACAAATTTTGACAATAACGTGTTAAGCCGGCTGTAGACAAGGCACAGTTCTGCCTCAACTAGTCATACCGGTATCGCCCCACTTAAATGTGTTGCATAGATTTCTGCAGGAAATGAGCCCATATGCAAACTGACCATCTTGCATGCACACACACGCAGTTAACGAGTATAAATCAGCCTTGACCTACATTATAGTACAGTGAGAAACTAAAGAAGCCAACACCAGGTAACATTTGGGGTAAGGGGAATCAAAGTGCAAATAGGTTTTTGCGCAATCATTCCTTTAACCGTAGAGTAGATTGTAACAGTGAACATTTTAACAGAATGTTCTCGGGTGATGCTTAACTGCAAATAAAAGACATGTGGAGGTAGTGATTTAAAAAGAAAAAAAAAAAGAACTCTGGAATGGGCCAGGGGTTGGATCACTACGTCGGTCATCCAAAGGAACCTTTAACATGCAGAGAAGATCTGAAAGTATTTAATGTTTGTTTAAAAATAGAATAAACCTCCTAGAAGGAGTTCCTATAGCTTGGATTTTATTTAAGATGGGATATCATGGGCCAGGTAAACGTCCTCTCTGCCTTTATCTGGGTTTAAAAAATAAAAATCTGTTAGCTGAACCTCCTTCTCCACAGCCAAAATGTAGTTATAAACATTTCTCTAACTGTTTAGTAACAATCCCCCCCTGGAATAATTCATTTCACACAGCAGAAACCATTCGGCAACATGAGGGTATCGGCAGTTAGATTGGCCACAAATGGGGAAACAAAAATAAAATAAACACCCGGAATAAAAACAGAGATCTCCAAACCTGGCCCTAATGCTCTAATATGCGATTTCATGCTCTCTCGCCATTATGGATCCTCTGGTGCCTCTTGAGCTCACCGGATCTGAAGAAGTTCTTGCCACACTGGGCACAGTGAAAGGGCCTCTCACCCGTGTGGATGCTCTGGTGGCCTTTCAGTCGTTCCAAGCGAGAGAAGCTCTTGTCACACTGGTTGCAGTGGTAGGGTTTTTCTCCGGTGTGAATCCGCCGGTGCTCTTTCAGGTGGCCTGATTCGGAGAAGCTCTTTCCACACTGGTAGCACTGGTATGGCCTCTCTCCGGTATGTGTCCGGTGGTGACGCTTCAGGTCTCCTGACCTGAAGAAGCTCTTCTCACACAGCGTGCAGCGGTGAGGCCGCTCTCCCGTGTGGATGCGCTGGTGGCCTCGCAAGTGACCAGAATCTGAGAAGGTCTTTTCACATTGTGGGCACTTGTAAGGTCGCTCGCCGCTGTGGATGCGGAGATGCCTCTTGAGGTCGCCTGATCTGTAGAAGCGCTTAGCGCACTGCGGGCACTGGTAAGGCCTGTCACCTGTGTGCATCCTTTCGTGCTGCTTGAGATGACCTGAGTCAGAGAAATTCTTGCCGCACTGCAGGCAGTGGTACGGCCGCTCCCCCGTGTGGATCCTTTCGTGCCTTTTGAGATCGCCCGATGTGGGAAAGTTCTTACCACACTGAAAACAAGGGAACGGTCTCTCTCCGCTGTGGATTCGCTGGTGGCGCTTAATGTCGCTGATTCTGAAATACTTGCCGCAGTCCTGACAGTGATACGGCCGCTCGGCCGAAGGCTGGCTGCTCGGTTTGGGTGGTGGGCTACTGAGAGGGGTATTCAGAGGTGAAGTCAGAGAGGCAGTAAGTGAGGTACTTAGAGTGGTAGTGAGAGGGGCAGTTTTAGGGTTTGCTCCACCGCAGCACGCTGTGAGACACTCGCCTGTTTGCTGCTGAAGATGTTGAGCTATAAAAGATAACAGAACAAATAGTAAACAACTGAGATTTGGGATTAACTTGGCCATATACAATGTTCATCTTGATTTGGATTATAAAAATGATGGAACTTTAAAAATGTTTAGACTTTTCTGTATTTGTTGATCCACTGGCAATAAACGCGTTATTCAATATAAATTGAAAATATATATGTTTATTCAAAAACATTATGACCTCTGGAGGGTTTTCTGATACCAGAATGCCTCAAATCCCACGTCAATCATGAGATAAGGGCAATCATTGTACTTTACTCTAATTGATCCAAAATGCAGAATTATTAGTTTGTCAATTTGTGAAAAAAAAAAAAAAAAAGTTTTCATAAAACTGTTAGTTCAACTGTTTCATGGCGCTCACTGTTCATAAACTCTCTTCCGTTCTGCATTGAGATTGAACAAACTCAGAAAAGGCATGCGACACTACTTCACTTTTATTTCTTGCTAATTTAAAGTACATTTAATGGCAATTCTCAATTGTGATTCATTGACCAATTTAGGAAACCTAGATGCTATAAAAACATGTACCACCTGTTGAAAAAGTATAAAAATAGTCTACAATAATTAGTAGAATTTTAGACTGACTGATTTTAATTAAAAAAAAGGCACCTAGTGACAAAACTAAAAGTTTTAAAAAGAGATTCAGTGAACTTGACACAGCTCTCTAGCTCATATCACAGCTGCGTTGAGAAAACAGGTTCACTCCACTCACCATGACGTGTAATGCCTGACTGTGCTGCGATTGTGACCGATCATGGATCCCCATGATCGTTCACTGCACAGACCTACACCAGTTACACACTCTTCCATTATGCATCCAATAAACTGTTTACATGCTGTTTTGCACAATGGTTTTTGCTCTTTGCACATGCTGTCTCATTTCAGTTGATTGCTGTTGATCACAATACTTTACAATACCTCATGTAACTGCTGCTATAATACTGTGTTCATTCAGTATTTCTGCACACACATGATTTGAACATACACTATGTACACTGGTTGTTGCTGATTTTGTGTATTGTCCTGCACTGTACATGTACTGTTATGTATCTAGGACAACCGTACATTTACATTTATGGCATTTAGCAGACACCCTTTTCCAGAGTGACTTACAATGTGTATTTCAATCTATACAACTGAGCAACTGAGGGTTAAAGGCCTTACTCAGGGGCCCAGCAGTGGCAGCCTGGTGGACCTGGGATTCGAACTCATGACCTTCCGGTCAGGCATCCGACATCTTCACCCCAAGCCTACCACGTCCCCTTACTAAGTCCTTAGCCCTGTCTGTTGTATGTAGCACCCTGGTCCTGGAGAAACCTTGTCTCATTTCACTGTGCACTCCAACAGCACTATATGGTTGAAATGACAAATGCTTCTTGACTTCACTTTGCTTACCTCCATTTCCCAATGACCAATAAATAACTGTGCATTCCTTCAGCTCCTTTGTGTTCAAATCTCGTTTTGGATATCAACAAACAATAAAATCAACTGTTTCCTTGTTGTTGTTTAGTATTTTGTAAATGTTTAACGGTTTATCTTGGTTGCCCCATGACCAAAGATGATTGGTTACTAATCACGGCCATGTGTTCAGCGTGCTTCGGTTATTTTGTTTTTGTAGCAGGTAAAAACACGCGTTTATTTCGTTTTAAACCTTCCGACGTCGTTTTGTCGAGTCGCAGCGTTTTGGATACGTGCAAGAGGACACGTGGTACGACGTTTATACTCATTGGTCAAAGAGAATCAGAAGGAATCCTGACGCTCTCCGTGATTCAAATCTCCACTGGGATAAATGACACATATTGGTGAAAACATCCGTCTATAGAGCATCGTGAATGGCCTCAAAAACATGAATAAAACATAATACCAATCTATACTGAATACATAAACAATAACGCGTAAAAGTCGGATTGGTTCGAGTGCAGCGTTAGAAAGCTTCGAATCAAATTATTGGAATCATTTGTATCGATTCACGAGTCGATTACTTCCCTGACTGTTGGTTTAGAGATCACAGTTCACGAGAAACTTTGCAACCCAAATTAAATAATGCACATTTTGTTTTGATTTTTTTTGTGTGTGTGTTATCTTTAAAACCATATGCTTTCATGCAGCTCATTCTGAAAGCTATGCAAACTGCGCAGAAGCCCGGTTCATTAAACCCGCAGCGACTCACCGAAATGGAAGAAATCCTCCACACTCTCGTCTTCCTCTTTGACTTTCACGCCGTGGCCCAGCGGCCGGCCGTAGTGCTGGAACGGCCCAGCACCGCGCAGTCCTGCTGTGGGCAGAAATTTAGTGCTAGAGGAGAGAGCCTGGTTCAGTTTGTTCCCGTAGTCCTAAAAACAAGAGGTGGGAATCATCATTGCTCTAACCGCGTTAGCCAGTGGAGGCTAACAGCGAACTCTCCAGCTAACGACGCGAGCTACACAATAACGGACATTTTGTGCAGCTGCGCGGATTCGCGGCACCACCGCCAAAGGCAAAATATTACAAAATCAACTCGTTTTATCTTCACTATAATTCGACGGACTTATTTTTCGCAAAACGACTTTACTTGTCTGTCTAGATTCCAGCCGTGTCCATTCAACTAAATGAGGATTGTCTTGTCCGTTTGCGTGAGAAGCCTTTTTTTTTTCTCTCTCTCTCCCACTCGTATTCCGAACACATTCCGCCTCCTACGCTAGATTGATCTGTAGTTTATGGGCACAAACAACGTTTTCATTGGTGGATCGACCGTGAGTATCAGCTACGAGCCAATCACAAAGCAGTGGCTGCGACTCGATTAGCCAATAACATCAAAGGAGGCGGGATATAATCGGAAAATGGGTGGGTGAAGAAAAAAAACTCGCTCGAGCACAATCCACGCTAGCGAACGACTGGCTTGGCTAAGATGGCTAGCTTTGCAAAACGAGCGCTAACTCGACACGGGAATTCTCTCTGACCAAGACACGCTTGCTACAGAAATACGTGCTATTTGATCATTTACACAGTTGCAAAACACGTTCACTTACCATATCCACCCTACTCGTCCATTTGTTTAAGTTATCGACGAAATTCATCGGTTACCAGGCGAAGAGGCAGAAATTTGATATTCACCGGAACTCTGTTGTGTTTACTAAGACAGCGCCCAGAGAAAGCAAATACAACACTGACCCCTTCTGGTTCGGAGGCGAAATTAACTAGGGTTTATTCATTGACCAGCTACAGCCACTCCAGGAGGAAAAAAACAAACAAACAAAAGAATAATTTTATATTCATTCATTTTCTACCGCTTATCCGAACTTCTCGGGTGACGGGGAGCCTGTGGCAGGCATCAAGGCAGGATACACCCTGGATGGAGTGCCAACCCATCGCAGGGCACACACTCCGGACAATTTTCCAGAGATGCCAATCAACCTACAATGCATGTCTTTGGACCGGGGGAGGAAACCCCCGAGGCACGGGGAGAACATGCAAACTCCACATACACAAGGCGGAGGCGGGAATCGAACCCCCAACCCTGGAGGTGTGAGGCAAACGTGCTAACCACTAAGCCACCGTGTCCCCGGATTGGGGAGGCATAATAAATATAGGCCTATATATATTTTTATTTATTAATGTAAAAAAAAGTTTTAAAGACAAAAGTCATTTTAAACACAGATGAACATAGTATACATAGATAACTTTGTATGCTGTAGTACTATGGTTTCACTTTACTACAATTAAGAGGCGCAAACAAGTACTCTGTAGAACAACTGGAGTGACCTGCACAGAGCCCTGGCCTCAACCACCCATAACTCCATCTGAAATGAAACGAACAAGACCCAAGGCCTCTTCGCCTGACATCATTGCCTGAATTTACAGCCATGTTCCAAAATCTAGTGGAAAGCGTTTACAGGCGAGTGGAAGTTACTATGGCAACAAAAGGGGGACCAAATATTTTAAAAAAGTAAATAAGACTGTGATGTTGAGAAACATTTGTCCATATAGTGTATTATCACCTGCCTCTTGAGGTCACAACCTCACAACCCAAATTATATAATGAGGTATATGAATAAATATCCTCATGAATAAACATCATATATAAATATCCTTTGTTAGCATGAATCCTTCTTTATCATATCACATAACTCTGTGCTGAAAAACATAACACTGTTACTTGAAACTTTGAAAAATGAGATTGCATGTATTAATGCATGCACTCCATGTCTTTTTCTTTCTTTGTAGCCTTTAAAAACATGTTTAAAAAACAAAAACAGATGCACAGGTATGGGCATTGTGGTCCACCAAATTGTATGGAACCCTGCAAGTGAATAAAAAAATAAATCTATGGCCGAGATTATTATCTCATGGGAACTAGCTAATTTAATTGTGGTCATGCAACACAAGTGAACGAGACAATTAATTGAGGCCACGTTTTTTTTCAGGAAGCTTCCACTTCTACCTTGGACAAGCAGGCAATCTGTTTCATTGACTGTTTACTTGTCACATCGTCACTTTTATGGAGTTTTGTGTGTGTCACCAAATGCAAATGCTGTGCCATGTATATACTTGTAAACTTATTGGGGTTTGGCATTCATCAATGTAGTCACAAGAGGATAAAGAAATTAGCATTTGTTTTAAACTTTTGTAAACCTGGAAGAATGAATAATCCAGGTTGGCTAAAAAAAAAACATTTATCCACTTTCTATAAAGGATTAATAGGTTATATATATTTATATACGTGTGTGTGTGTGTGTGTTTGTGTGTATATATATATATATATATATGTATATATATATATATAACTAACCTATTAATATTTATACAAATCATAACCATCAACAACATAACCATCATTTTCAATAAGTAAAAATAAATTATTTAACTTGAATATAAAGTCTTTAGTAAAGACGTGTTTTATTTGGGGTCTGATGCCTATCAGTATTATTATCTTTTTAATTATATATTGGAGTGCTGTGCTTGCAAACCGAACCGACTCGGCGAAAAGAATCGTCCTTAAAGGAGCCGATTCGCTCGTGAATCGCTCATCACTGCTTAGGAAGCTTTCCGGTAATTACAGCGAAACCAGTCATCTGCTTGAGCCATGCAACAGCCAGAGCTCGACTGCCCTTAAACCTGCAGTTAGGATTTCGCCGGTAAGTCTGGTCTATTTTACAAGAATATACACGCGCCGTCTTTCAATACGAACAGAACGACAACGCGGCTGTGTTCTGGTTTGGCCATTTTATGCAGAGCCGAGAAAGGACGAGGTGGAGGACATTTTCTCTGTTAAATCCTGATCTTCTTCAGCAGGCTACGTTTGCGTGATCCTTCTCTTGGGTGTGTGATCAGAGATCTGTGTTATGCATTTTAAATCATCGTATGGTCACGTTTTTATCCAGCCTCAAAGATGAATCAAGATGAATCTCATCCAGCTGCATCATCATCATTATCATCATCAGCATCATCATCATTGTAAACATCATCAGAATCATCATCATCATCATAATCATCATCATTATAAACGTCATCATCATTATCATTATAATCATCGTCATCATCATCATTATAAACATTATCAGCAGCAGCAGCATAATTATCATCATCATTATAAACATCATCATCATTATAAACATCATCATAATCATCATCATCATTATAAACATCAGCATCATGATCATCATCAACATCATCATTATAAACATTATCATCATCAGCCTCAGCATCATCATCATATGCATCATCAGCAGCAGCATCAACATCATTATAAACATCATCATCATCCTCATTATCATTATAATCATCATTAGCATGATCATAATCAGCATTATCACTTGCCATTCCAGATGTTGCACAATAATTCCATAATTATGCATTGGGCTTTTATTTTATACACATTTGTTTTTATCTTCATATCCCTGTACTGATAATTAGCATTTAATTCATTCATTCATTCATTCATTCATTCATTCATTCATTCATTCATTCCTTCAGTCATATCAAGGTCCTATTCACCTCCACCTATTCATGGTCACTGTGAATCACTGTGAAAGTCTATCCCAGAAACACTGGGCACCAGGCAGGGATACACCCTGAATGTGGTGACAGACCAACACAGGACACCCCACACACATTCACACACCCATTACTGCCAATTTTTTGGGATGTGTGATGAAACTAGAGACCCCAGAAATCCACACAGACACAGGGAGATCAAAGCTCTGTACAGACACTTACCTGAACACAGGGTTGAACCTTGGATCCTGGTGTTATGAGATAACGATGCTGCTTTCTTGCATTTCAGATACATGTCTTCTTACTGTACATGTCAGATATTTCTCTATATATCAATATATACCACTGTCTGTATATTATTTGGGTGGACGATTTTCAGCACAGCAGTGATATTAATATAACAGTAATATGCTATCATTATCATTAACATTTCCTGACGATTCTGTGATGTTCTAGGATTAGATATTTATATAATAAATCTGATTTTTTCTGACATGCAGGAGGAAGCATGTCCACCCCAGATCCTCCGTTAGGCCCTTCCCCTGGTCCTGGGCCTTCTCCTGGGCCAATGATGGGGCCTGGACCATCACCTGGATCTTCCCATGGCATGATGGGTCCAAGCCCGGGACCCTCCACCACATCCGGTCACTCTGTCCCTCAGCAAGGAGCCGCTGGTTACACACAGCAGGACAGTATGCACTCCATGCACAAAGTAAGACCACAGTACTTGTGTTTGGATTATATTTGAGTTTGTAGAAGAGCTAAAACTCATGTCAGGTAAGTTGTTGTTGTCACCCCATTTGAACAGTATTTACTGTGATAAAATGTGGTTTTTAATGTACCTTATAGGATATGTTATTGTGTGCATTGCATGTGTATGTGTGTATGTGTGTGTGCACATGTTTGTGCAGTCTCTGGAGAGTCTTCATGAGAAGAATGTAGGAGAGGAATCTCGTTTTGGTCAGATGAAAGGTGTGTCCATGAGAGCTGGTGGACATGCTGGCATGGGGCCTCCACCGAGTCCTATGGACCAACACTCCCAAGGTACAACCCATATATTTTATTGTGAGATGAGTGATTTGAGTATTCAGTTTCTTTGTATATATTCAGCAATCATGTACAGTAATTACATACCATTCCAAGTATTTCCACTGTAGTCGCTGTATTATAAATGAATAATAAATAAATTAATAAAATTAAGCAGAGAGTTAAAATGGTTAACTACTGTTCGGTACCAATTATGTTCTATTTCATTTTTGAATATTGCAGTAATTGTTTCATTCCACTGACAAGTTTTCCTACTAATCTCTTTCTCCTGCTCATTAAGGCTACCCGTCTCCGCTGGGCTCCTCAGATCACGTCTCCAGTCCTCTCCCAGCTGGTGCCCCTCCTACATCTGGTCCTTTACTTTCTTCTTCTTGCACCTCCTCCAGTCCACTAGAGGGCACTGACTCCCAGCCGAACCGCTCTGGGGCTCAGAGCAATACACCCGGAACCTCCGCCAACCCCACACCTTTTAACCAAAACCAGCTGCACCAGCTTAGGGCACAAATCATGGCCTACAAGATGCTGGCACGTGGACAGCCTCTACCCGACCATCTACAGATGGCAGTACAGGGCAAGAGGCCCATGCCAGGCATGCAGCAAGGCCAGACCATGCCAAGTCTGCCCCCTGGTGGAGGAGGAGGGCCAGGTACAGGTCCTGGACCTCTGGGACCCAACTATAGTCGAGGGCATGGTGAGCAAAGTTCTGATGCTATGCACTGTAACATTAAAAATATAGATAAAATGAAATATGCAAATATTAAAATGACAAATTAACTACTGTGACTCGCATAAGGATATCTCCTCTTGCTTTTACACATTTTATGCATTAATTAATTTAAATATTATTTTGACACAATTTTTTTTTGCCCATTCTTCCTGGCTAGATTTCTCAAGCGCTGTCAGATAGAATGGAGACTCTGAGGCCTGTGAGGAAAATGGGTCTTTTACTGGTCCATTCTAAGACAGGTTCTTGATTTTGAACCACTTAAGGTGAAGGGATTATCCTGTTAGAATGTAAAGATCCACTGTACTTTCCGGTCTCTTACAGACTGGGACAGGATTTCTTCATGGACTGTCCTAGTATTTGACTCTAGCTCAATTCTAATCTAGATCTAATCATCTAACCCAAACCTGTTTTTTATTCTCTGCCGATTAAAAGCATCCGCACAACATGATTCTACCACCACCAAGCTTCACTTTAGGGATTTACAGTAACCACAACCACGAGGTGAAAACTTATGCCGTCACAAAAACCGGGTGTTTTTTTTTTTTTTTTGTAAATAAATTTACTAACTATATTGATTTTATCCCCCCATTCATAGCATGTGGGCTCTTTTATGTTATGACATAAAATCCCAGTTAAATCCATTTCACTTCCAGGTTATAACACTACAAAATGTGGTGAAGTTTCAGTGAGTTGAATAGTTATGTAAAGCACTGGACAGGATGCACATCTGAAGTTGCTTGTTTCATTTAACTTATTTCAGACATATAATATATTAGAGGAACATAACATTGGGGTTGACTGCAGTCCACTGTGGTAACTTAAGTAAAGGTTCAGTGTGTTCTGGATGCTCCGCAGTTTTGAGTGGACCAAGTGTGCCCCCATCAGGCCCAAATGCCGTTCCCCCTGCCAACGGGCCACCAAAAACCTGGCCTGAGGGTAAGAAACCTTTATTTTTATTTAACAACGCAGTCATTATAGGGAGCAAATGAATTACTTTTGAAACACAGGTTACTGCTAGAGTACATTTTAAACATTGTACACGAATTAAAAACCTGAATATGAAGCATTTTTAAGGATATGAAATTTTCTTTCAGGTCCCATGGTGAACGCAGCCACGCCTTCTAATGCTCCTCAAAAGCTGATACCTCCACAACCCACCGGCCGGCCATCTCCAGTGCCCCCCTCTGTGCCCCCTGCTGCCTCCCCGGTCATGCCTCCTCAGACTCAGTCTCCTGGACACCCCGGGCACTCGGCCCAGCCAGCGCCCACCATCCCTGTGCATCAGAAACACAACCGAATCACTCCCATGCAGAAACCCTGCGGCCTGGACCCTGTGGAGATCCTACAGGAGAGAGAGTACAGGTATTGGACATGCTTCTTATGTTATTATACATTATTGTATATTATTATATATTGTGCACAAAGCCCAGCATATACCTGAACAACAAAACAACTCAGTATAGTTTTTATTTTGTAAAATGTTTTTTTTTTTTTTTTAAATCTTATACTTTATCAGGCTCGAAGCACGTATAACACACCGCATCCAGGAGCTAGAGAATCTTCCAGGCTCACTAGCTGGAGACCTGCGTACGAAAGCCACCATCGAGCTCAAAGCTCTGCGACTGCTCAACTTTCAGAGACAGGTGTTTGCCATGATACGTTCACACTTCACACGAAATATTTTCACAACAACTCTCATTGGAAATAAATGATCCCTGGTTGCTTTGTCGCTGTATTTGTAAACGTAGCAATAGGCAGTTCATTGCTATTATTTCTTTTATTTGTTGTATACTAATGTAGCAACTAAACAGAAATTTGTGTGTGCGTGCACATGTGGGGTAGCTGCGCCAAGAGGTGGTGGTGTGTATGAGGCGTGACGCGGCTCTCGAGACGGCTCTGGATGCGAAGGCTTATAAGCGCAGTAAGAGACAATCCTTGCGAGAGGCTCGAATCACAGAGAAACTGGAGAAACAGCAAAAGATCGAACAGGAACGCAAACGACGGCAGAAACATCAGGTAAAGACATTCTTCGGGGCTTCGGGTTAACATTAACAAAATATAAACTTTAACATTAGCAAACCAAAAGTTACATGAACAAAGTTATAACAAAGAAAGTTAACCCAGGTATTAGTGAAAATTTGTTTTTATCCTTTAATTCATTTCCTAACTAAAAATAACTTTACTTTTTTGGTAACTCCTGTATTCGTTAAAAGGAGCCTCATTTTTTGGAATTTTGCCACGTGCCCTATGTATATAAAATGTTTTCACAATATTTATCTATCTATCTATCTATCTATCTATCTATCTATCTATCTATCTATCTATCTATCTATCTATCTATCTATCTATCTATCTATCTATCTACCTATCTATCTATCTATCTATCTTCCCCAGGAATATCTAAACAGCATCCTCCAGCATGCCAAAGACTTTAAAGAATACCATCGTTCCATCACTGGAAAGATGCAGAAGCTGACCAAAGCTGTGTCTACGTACCACGCCAACACAGAGCGAGAGCAGAAGAAAGAGAATGAACGCATCGAGAAGGAGAGGATGAGGAGACTGATGGTACGGAGATAGATACGAAACCTTGTCACATTCACGCAGTCTGTGCAGTCTACTAAAATACGTCAGCAGCATTAATACAGAATATGTTTCGATTGATACTCAAACGCAATCTTCCACTGACTCTTCTTCGCTCTCCAGGCAGAAGATGAGGAGGGATACAGGAAGCTGATCGATCAGAAGAAGGATAAGCGGCTGGCGTACCTGTTGCAGCAGACTGATGAGTACGTGGCCAACCTGACCGAGCTGGTTCGGGCTCACAAGGCGGCCCAGGCTCTCAAAGAGAAGAAGAAGAAAAAGAAAAAGAAGAAGAAGCTGGAGAACGCCGAAGGGCAGCCACTCGCTTTGGGACCAGATGGAGAGGTCGGTGAATGATTCGTATGAAGGCCTGTCCTCAGTGTGAGTGCGTTAGAACCTGCTGCTGAATAATAATGACTTTGATAACAGGAAGAATTTTAAGGAAATCCTGAACATGGACTTTACACATGGATAGTAATATATAGGGCTTATAATAATGTAGGGCTTGTCATACTGTGCTTAATCTCAGCTTCATCATAGATCATTCGGAACCTCGTTTTAACCCCGAGTCATATTTCAGAATTGAGGTTTAGCTTCACTTTTTACTTTAGAAAGCTTAAAACAGAGCCACGATGCTTACATGAGACAAGATGCTCTTTAAATTGATCATGCGCTGTATTTATTCTGTCATGGTTGTTGTCGCTTTACTCACGGTTTAGAGATGTACAATGTGAAAGGTCAGACGTTAGGAATAGCCAGAAATAATTGTTAACCTTAGGTACAGTATGGGATAACACCCGGGAATGACCTTTAAGAAATTATTGTGTAGTGTAACTGGATGAATTTGTTTGAGCGAAATTATTTAATTCTGTAAAGATTCGGACAAGCGAATGTTAAACACAGAACAAGACTCATTCAGTGACTGTAGTTATTGAATAATTTATGGTAGTGACTGTATAATATGCTTTAAAATGACTAAGTAATAAGAAGAGTCCTTAAGGAGTCCAAATAATGTATGGACATTTTTTTTTATCCAGTCTTATTGCTACTTTGCCCCCCCTGATGGTGTTCAGGTTACACGTCACGATTGACACGTCAGGATCTGTGCATCTTCTTTCTTTCGTAGCCGCTGGACGAGACGAGTCAGATGAGTGACCTGCCTGTGAAGGTGATCCACGTGGACAGCGGGAAGATCCTGAGCGGAGTGGACGCTCCCAAAGCGGGACAGCTGGATACCTGGCTGGAGATGAACCCTGGGTGAGCGTCTGAACACCATGAGGGATTTCACTCACATACAGTAGCTGGGGTTATAGAGGAAGTTCGTTGCTCTAAAGGTTTACTCTCTTTCTTTACAGCTATGAGGTAGCGCCGAGATCAGACAGCGAGGACACAGGTTCTGATGAGGACGAGGTGATGCAGCTAGCGGCGTTATTATGTTTTGCATTGAAATGATTGTACAAGAAAGAAAAAACAAAATAAAAATGCACTTGTAATGCGTATATATTATTTATAAGAAGGCTGTGAATGACATTTTTAATGTAGTTCGATTGCAAAATATTCGAATGTGGCTAAATATTAACGATTCAGACAGATTGGACTGATGTGGTGCTTTGTATTGCTTGTATTGCATAAATTTACAGAAACATTTGGGCAATAATCATATATATACATATATAATATAATCATATATATATATATATATATTTTTTCTTACTTCTATTATACATTTCTTTGTATACATTTATACATCTTCATCTAGTCTTAAAGCAGATCATTTTTGTTATTTATGTTTCTTCAGACACACATGCAAACACACACACACACACACACAACACACACAAACACACACAGTCACAGTCTGTGAGGGTAAAAATATATCGAAATACAGCTCCAGCACACACACTGGAACATGTGAATACAACTACTAATTATAATAACATTTCTTTTTCAATTCTATACAGCACTGTTTCAGAAGTTTCCCACATAACGTTTACCTTTACCTGCACTGTTGCTTTTATGATAATGCATTCTTCCTCACTAAAGGAGGAAGAGGAAGAGCCCCAACCATCACAGGCTCCAGTGGAAGAGAAGAAAAAGATTCCAGATCCAGACAGTGAGGATGTTTCAGAAGTAGACGCTCGTCACATCATTGAGTAAGTACCGCTGGGCTGGGAGCAAGATTAATAAAAGGAATTAGATAATTTAAATATAATTGAATACGATTAACCTTAAATCATTCTTATATGTGAGTGTGTGTGTGTGTGTGTGTGTTTTTATTTTGTAGGCATGCCAAGCAGGATGTAGATGATGAATATGGTGGTGCAGCGTTCACATGCGGCCTGCAGTCGTACTACTCAGTCGCTCACGCGGTCACCGAAAAGGTCGATAGACAGTCGTCCTTGTTGATTAACGGGCAGCTCAAACAGTATCAGGTACAAAAAAAAAGAAAAAACAAAGTCTGTCACACAACAAAAGTTTCAAATTCATTTTCATGTCAGGAATCGAACCCACATGACTTGATGATTTGTATGTATTTCCAGAAATAAACTGGAGATAATTAGTATTATTTTCCATGCCAATTTAACGTTTGAGCCACACATCCAAAATACGGTTAAAACACTTTTGCGTTTTCCCATATTGATTGCTGCAATGCCTTGTTTTTGTTGGCTGGGGTGTCTAAAGCTACCTTAAACAATTTACAGGTAGTACAAAATTCAGCGGCGCGAATACTTACTAGAACAAAGTTAAAAGATCATATTTCTTAATCCTTAATCCTTAATCCTTCTTAATCAGTCCTTGCACTGGCTCCCCGTTAGGTTTAGGGTTGATTTTAAGATTCTGATGCTTACCTACAAGGCCTTACATGGGTTAGCTCCTCAATATTTGTCTGATCTTTTAATTTCTTATATTCTATCTTGCGACCTTCGTTCTTCTGAAACTGGTCTTTTAACTGTTCCTTTAACTCGTTTAAAATCGATGGGAGATAGGGGCCTTCTCTTCACTACTGTAGCTCCATTCATTCATTCATTCATTTTCTACCGCTTATCCGAACTTCTCGGGTCACGGGGAGCCTGTGCCTATCTCAGGCGTCATCGGGCATCGAGGCAGGATACACCCTGGATGGAGTGCCAACCCATCGCAGGGCACACACACTCTCATTCACTCACACACACACACACACACACACACACACACACACACACACAATACGGACAATTTTCCAGAGATGCCAATCAACCTACCATGCATGTATTTGGAACGGGGGAGGAAACCGGAGTACCCGGAGGAAACCCCCGAGGCACGGGGAGAACATGCAAACTCCACACACACAAGGTGGAGGCGGGAATCGAACCCCCAACCCTGGAGGTGTGAGGCAAAGGTGCTAACCACTAAGACACCGTGTCCCCCACTGTAGTTCCAAAACTGTGGAATTCTTTACCAACTGAGATAAAGCAAGCACTTTGAAATCTCAACTCAAAACTCAACTTAGGGTAGCTTTTAATTTGACTAAATGTAATTTTACCTAGTGCTTATTTCATAGTCTATTTTTGTTGCTTTAATTTGAATCTTTATATTATGTGTTTATTTTTTGTTGTTTTTATTTTGCTTTTGTAAAGCGCTTTGAGATGTTCTTTTAAAGGCGCTATAGAAAATAAAGGTTATTATTATTTTTATGTCATTATTTGTTTACAGCTGTAAGTCGAAACAACCGCTCATGTACAAATTGAAAGGGTTTCCTCTAAAACTCGATTTCATCTAATTGCAGAGTTTAAAGCGTATATTAGAGAAGCAGGAAGAAGAATACATAACGTGAATCGAACCATGAACAAAAACAGATAAAGTCAGGGTGAACAGCAATATCAGTGTAAACCCAAGATCAATGACAGCACAAAAACTGCTTGGTAAAGACAGGCAGGTAAACTCTGAACACAACTTTGTGCTGAAAACAGAAACATGAGGGTTTAAGAATAGAAACTACTTAAAGTTGAAATGAAAACAGGTGAGGGGGGCACGGTGGCTTAGTGGTTAGCACGTTTGCCTCACACCTCCAGGGTTGGGGGTTCGATTCCCGCCTCCGCTTTGTGTGTGTGGAGTTTGCATGTTCTCCCCGTGCCTCGGGGGTTTCCTCCGGGTACTACGGTTTGCTCCCCCGGTCCAAAGACATGCATGGTAGGTTGATTGGCATCTCTGGAAAATTGTCCGTAGTGTGTGAGTGTGTGAGTGAATGAGAGTGTGTGTGCCCTGTGATGGGTTGGCACTCCGTCCAGGGTGTATCCTGCCTCGATGCCCGATGACGCCTGAGATAGGCACAGGCTCCCCGTGACCCGAGAAGTTCAGATAAGCGGTAGAAAATGAATGAATGAATGAAAACAGGTGACAACCAGTGATGTGGCAACATAAACAAAAACATGACAACAAGGAAGGCCGGGGTTGCTTATGTGAACTGAGCGACTCTGACAACAGGAAGTGCTGTTAAAATGATGCACAATTTAAAATCCTTAATCAAATAAACATGATTAGAGCTCTCTATAATTCCTCGAATATCCACATTTGGACCTTCCAGTTCATCATTTTTGTCAAATACAAGAACACATAAAAAAAATTATTCCTACTTTTATTGTATCATTAATGTCAATAATCCAAGTAATTCGATTTTTATCCTTTGAACACTTTTTTTCAACAGATAAAAGGTTTAGAGTGGCTGGTGTCTCTGTACAATAATAATCTGAATGGAATCCTAGCTGATGAGATGGGTTTAGGAAAAACCATCCAGACTATCGCGCTCATCACCTACCTCATGGAGTACAAACGCCTCAACGGTCCATATCTCATCATCGTACCGCTTTCGTGAGTGACACACTACTGTTTTTCCTAAACTTCCTTTTGTTTCTACGTTCATGTTTGGTCATAAAATTCTGTGTTGTTTTGGGTAGAACTCTTTCTAACTGGGTCTACGAGTTTGACAAATGGGCCCCGTCTGTAGTGAAGGTCTCCTACAAGGTGAGTCGGTCCTGGATCTTAACGCACAAATGAACAAAAGGCTTTGTTTATGAGTACAATCTAGAGATCTTTATCTGAATATTGATATTTATGTTTTCAGGGATCTCCTGCAGCCAGACGGGCGTTTGTTCCTCAACTCCGCAGTGGAAAATTCAACGTTCTTCTCACCACCTATGAGTACATCATTAAAGACAAGCAAATATTGGCAAAGGTAATACAAGAACATTTGTAAAAGGGCATATATCTGGTTTAGCAGATTCAGAATTAGACTTATTTTAACAGTAATCACATCTACGGCATTTGGCAGACTTGCACCTTTATCTAATTTTATACAAACGAGGGTTTAGAGCCTTGCTCAGGGGCCCAGCAGTGGATGCTTGGTGGTCCTAGGTGATCCTTCAAGCTCACAACCTCCCAGTTGGTAGTCCAACACATTAAGCCCTGAGCTACAACATCCCTATAAGGAAATAGATGTTTTATCTCTCATCCTGATCAGCCTCACTCACATCTCAGTGTCCTCCATAACTACATCTGACTAGCATTGGACAGTTTTGATCCAATGTCAGTTACTTGCAGTCATGTAGGCAGACTGAAAATGAGCTTCATTTTTTATTTTAATTTACTTTATTCAACTGTGTACATCAGATCCACCTGACTGAATGAAGTGGTATTATTACAACACATCCAACATGACTTGATGTGTGTATTTTTAAAGCCATGTGCATTTTCATTCATTCATTCATTCATTCATTCATTCATTTCGACCGTTATCTGAACTTCTCAAGGCATCATTGGGCATCGAGGCAGGATACACCCTGGACGGAGTGCCAACCCATCACAGGGCACACACACACTCTCATTCACTCACACACTCACACACTACGGACAATTTTCCAGAGATGCCAATCAACCTACCATGCATGTCTTTGGACCGGGGGAGGAAACCGGAGTACCCGGAGGAAACCCCCGAGGCACGGGGAGAACATGCAAACTCCACACACACAAAGCGGAGGCGGGAATCGAACCCCCAACCCTGGAGGTGTGAGGCAACCGTGCTAACCACTAAGCCACCGTGCCCCCCATGTGCATTTTAATTGCCTAAATATAATACTATCATTATTACTCCCATCAGCACCAATGTCCTTATGAGTTTTTGCAGTGTAATTGGTTTATATTAATACTACACAATCACGCTCACTCTACATCGTTCATTTTATACATTAGACTAACTGACCACAGATTCCTTTATTTAACGTATAGATGAACAAACACAGTATGGATGTGGCACTAATTGCTGTTCAGACGTTCAGACACAGATTACAGCCTGGTACAGGTTTAAATCCTTATCGCATTGAACTCATTCGCATGCGTTGTGACCGGTTCCAGATACGCTGGAAGTATATGATCGTGGATGAGGGCCACCGGATGAAGAACCATCACTGTAAGCTGACTCAGGTGCTGAACACACACTACCTGGCTCCGAGGCGCGTACTGCTGACAGGGACACCACTGCAGAACAAGCTGCCTGAGCTCTGGGCACTGCTCAACTTCCTGTTGCCAACCATCTTCAAGAGCTGCAGCACCTTCGAACAGTGGTTCAACGCCCCTTTTGCCATGACAGGAGAGAAGGTCGGAAGGGTTTTTATACTGTATTTACTCTGGGTCTGAGAGTCGATAAGGTTAATAAGGTTAACACGGTTAGTAATTGTTGTATTTGTAAGTATGCGATCATCATATACCTCTCTATACACTGTCACTACCTATTTCAAACACGTAGGTGGACCTGAACGAAGAGGAGACCATCCTGATCATTCGCCGTCTCCACAAAGTGCTCCGCCCCTTCCTGTTACGTAGGCTGAAGAAAGAGGTGGAAGCTCAGCTACCTGAGAAGGTCAGGAGAGCGTTTAGCATAAATCGCATAAGTAGCTCAACAATAAGTGGCGCAGCTTTCTAGATTAGTATTAGTGCTTACAAGCACCCATCCTTAAAAACATAATTTCTGCACTTCTGTATGAAAACGTTGAGCTTTCTCTGCTTTGTTGTGTTGCCACAGGTGGAATATGTGATCAAGTGCGATATGTCAGCACTGCAGAGGGTTCTTTACAGACACATGCAGGCCAAAGGGGTTCTGCTGACCGATGGATCTGAAAAAGACAAGAAGGTAAGTAGTTGTAGTTACCAGTGAGGATTAGTTTAGTTGTAGCTTGCTTTATATCTGAATGCAGATTTAGGATCAGAGTTATGACAAAATATTTCTCTGTGTGTGTGTGTGTGTGTGTGTGTGTGTTTCAGGGTAAAGGCGGCACTAAAACTCTGATGAACACAATCATGCAGTTGAGGAAGATTTGTAATCATCCCTACATGTTCCAGCAGATCGAGGTACTGTACAATATGTGCATTAGAGCAATTGCCAGTCTGTTTATCGACATAAACTATAATATATGTATTTTCTTTGCCTCATCGTGTGAGTCAGACTTTATATAAGAACAGGTTCATACAAGGCATTTCTACTTCTTTCAATATTTACACACATCTAATAGCACATTTTTTAAATGATTGACCTTTTTTCAATTCATTTAACGCAGGAGTCCTTTTCTGAGCACTTGGGGTTTTCTGGTGGTATAGTACAAGGGTGAGTCTCTCAGCACATCATGAAGATATCATTAGCCTTAACATTTTAAAGTAATAATTTAGTGACTGACACTTTTATCCTTTGACATTTAACCAGCGCTGACCTGTATCGAGCTTCTGGAAAGTTTGAAGTGCTGGACCGGATCCTTCCCAAACTCCGAGCGACCAATCACAAAGTGCTGCTCTTCTGCCAGATGACATCACTGATGACCATCATGGAGGACTATTTTGCGTATCGCAACTTTAAATACCTCCGTCTGGATGGTATGACCAGCAGCTAATCACACTTTTTTTTTCTCTCTCTCTCTTTCATTTCCGATCTACAATCAAACCAAACAATAATATGTACAGTAAGACTATGATATCTAGGATAACTCACATAACCACGCTTTATCACCATGGTGAGCATAAAAACATCTCAGAATAGGTCAAAATAATCCTTATACTCAAGATCAGTATAACTTTTAAGAATATACGTCATCTCTGTTAGCGCTGAAGGCACATCTGGATGATTGTGTGCTGTGGGAAACCAAGATAAACCTCAGAGATGCTCTTTAATAATAATAATAATAATAATAATAATAATAATAACTACACAGTTCCTGCAGCATGATCATGTAGATTAGAAACTCAGACAGACCTACAGAAAGACATATAGATAGATAGATAGATAGATAGATAGATAGATAGATAGATAGATAGATAGATAGATAGATAGATAGATAGATAGATAGATAGATAGATAGATAGATCCGACTGTGTTCTAACAGCGGGAACTCTGTGTGTAGGTACCACTAAGGCAGAGGATCGTGGCATGCTGCTGAAGATGTTTAATGATCCAGAGTCACAGTTCTTCATCTTCCTGCTGAGCACCAGGGCAGGGGGTCTTGGTCTTAACCTGCAGAGTGCGGACACGGTGGTCATCTTTGACAGTGATTGGAACCCTCACCAGGTAATAAAGTCACCTGAACACAGAGTACTCGCTTGGTATAAGACATTAAATAACATAATATGGAGTCCAGATAGCTGTATTTTATCCTCTGTGATTGTATTATTAATGAACAGTAGTTCCTGAATAGAGGTAGTATCTTTAAATTTCTCTTTCATTTCTATATGTAGGACCTGCAGGCTCAGGACCGGGCTCATCGTATCGGGCAGCAGAACGAGGTACGGGTGTTACGCTTGTGCACTGTGAACAGTGTTGAAGAGAAAATCCTCGCTGCTGCCAAGTACAAGCTCAACGTGGACCAGAAGGTCATCCAAGCAGGCATGTTTGACCAGAAATCTTCCAGTCACGAGCGCCGTGCGTTCCTGCAGGCCATCCTGGAGCACGAGGAGCAGGACGAGGTCACGGATATGTCTATACTCTATTTCTGACATGTTGAACAACTATGCTGTTCATGCGCTTCGTTTCTCACTCGTTCTTCTTCTCTATCCTTATTTATTCAGGAAGAGGATGAAGTTCCAGACGATGAAACTGTGAATCAGATGATAGCAAGGAGTGAAGAGGAGTTTGATCACTTCATGGTTTGCCTTCCTCTTATGTATTTATCAGCATGATCATAAATGAGGAACGATGGGCTCAAGAGATGACTCGTTTTTCATTTTTATGGCCCAGAAATAAGCTCCGCCCCAGTTGATTTTTCTGCTCTGCCTGACTTTTATAAAAGGTGACATACGAGACCTCCAGAATGCCAGCAGAGGATTGAGGGGAAGGAGGAAGGCTGGTCTATGTTTGAATTGCAATTACAATTCACCTCAATGGAAGCAGAGGACTCTGGAAATGACATAGTGCTTCTTTAAAGAAAAGAGCTGTGAGTCTATGTGTAAAAAAAAAGTGTGTAGTTTATAGATAAATATTTGTTTTAAAAC